>NC_081186.1:61069941-61149658 GCF_029867415.1 Vicia villosa
TGTTGAAATAAGGTACTTACAAAAGAAGTTGAGGTTGGCGGTAGAATTATGAGACATAGAGAGAGGGAAACATAAATAAAAATGAGAGATAAAAAAGAACGAACCAATATATATGCAAAAAAAGAATGAGAGATCAAAACTTCTTCTATAACTTCTTCTCTACTGACAGATTATAGTGTATCTTCAGTATACTCATGAACTAAAAATTATAACAAAGTTATTCAATTTATAGGCTGAAATCTTGAATAAATGAGATTTAAATTGGATGAAAAGATTTTCTTTTGATATCTGTTGAATTTTAGTGAATTACTTTAGTAATTAAATAAAAGTTATGAAGAAATTTTAACCTTGTTCAATGCATATTTAATTTATCTCAATCTGTTTAATAAAAACATTGAACTTCACGAAATGATTTATAGAAACATAATAAAAGAGAATTCAAACGTTATGCATTTAGCTTGGGAGTTTTTTTTTCCATTTGTCAATAAATTATTACTTAGTAAAAGAATTTCTTTAAAATATTTAACATTTTAATGAGTTGTAAAAGCCATCTAAAAAGGAAAAATACTTCATATAACATAAGTTAAAATTATAACCATCTAATTTGTTTTTTCCATTTTAAACTTCAATATAATTTTTTCAAAAAATTTGCAAATAAACAAAATTTATGTTTAATATCTAAACAATTTTTTTTTTCTTTCCCATTTTAATCATGGACACATTTTTCAAATTTAAGTACAATGTTTTTATTATCTTTGTCACAATATTTTCTTTGAATAACATAAATGGTTGAATGATATCTGATCTTATTAATTTTAAATGGTTGATTACAAAATAGTGACACATAATATTTACTAGTTCTTCTTACATCATTGACGTGTACGACCAAAAAATACATGTAGGGTAAAAAACTAATTTGTTCCTGCCTTAGACATGGTAGGAACTAAAAATAATATATATATATATATATATATATATATATATATATATATATATATATATATATATATATATATATATATATATATATATATATATAATCACATACTTTCATAATTGTCTTTTATGTATAGGTATTTCAATCCCATATGCATCCATAAAAATGTTTCTTTTAGGAAGTTTTTTTGCACTATAGATATTTCAAGGTTACTTATTTTATATGTTATTTTAAGTTTTTTCTTAATTTAATTAGGGGTCGTTGAAAACATACACATAAAACAAATTGTAGTTTCTTTAAAAGCAAACATGTTTTTAATGCATAGTCTAGTGATGAATATTTCACATAGAGGTTACGAAGGTGTCTAATTGGGTCTCAAGAGACAACTCATTAAATTTTCATCTTGGTTTCCTTAGATATATAGTTTTTTATGGGAGTTCATATGAATTACTTTAGTGTATACAATATTACTCTATCCATTCTAACTAGTGCTTTTATCACTTTGCAAATATATGCAAAATACATTATAAAGTAAACCAAAAACTTTTTGGCCCGCATACTTGCTCCACCTTAATTCTCTTTAGAGTTTCTAACTAAGAAATTTTCGCATAAAATATATCCTACATGCGAGTCTTCAAATATATATCTTATAACATAAGGTATGATAAACATAACATACATTACTTTTAGGGGCTATAAAATGAATTTGAAGTAGATCTCACCAGTATCAGCTTCCTACCTTCAAATCACCCTGCTGCCTCTAAAAATAACATTTGTTGTCATTATAATACTTGCAGTTATATTAGTTGAATTGGAAGAATCGGTTGCAAGACATATCTCATGAGCCTTAAGAGAAAACTCTAAAGCAAATGCAATTGAACCAAAATATAAGCCAACAATTTATAAGCTTGTGACATATAGTATTTTGCAACTCGTACTAAAGTGATTAAGACATAATTTAAAAGTGATAGAGTTCTACTTAGACAATATTTAAAGTCCCAAGAATAAACAAGAAAATACTATATAGCTCGAGAAATTAGCAATGAAAGTGAATAGGAAGTCACTTGAGTACCAAATTGACACCTTTGTACCCCTCTACAAGAGTTTGTTCATTAATAGATTTAGATTAAAAAACATATTTGTTTTCAAAGAAAATACCATTAGTTTCCACTCTAATCATTTCAACAACCTTACAAAAAATAAGAGACACATATCAGTAATAAGAGATATATAATCTCTAGTCTAATCTAAATGGTTAAATAGAAGTGTCTACGTTAGCCATAGGGTTTTAACTCCTTACACTCAACAGAGAAATCAAAGATTATTAATTATATATAAATTTCATCTAAACATACACTTCTTTTCTCATGAGATCTAAAATTTAACAAATAATAAAAGAATGTTAACATCTAAAACTAAAAATAAGAAATGTAACATATAGGTAGTACCTCTGTTCATTGTAGGAAAGAAAGCGCGGACTTTGCAATTTGTGTATCACATTACTTCCAGAAAGAGACCACCATTGAAGTAATATTTAAAAAAATTAACAACCAAAAATTATTCATGAGATTAGGCTTTAATAAAGCTTTGAATCAACGAAAAATTTCTTTTGGCAAAATATTAACTTAGTTTTCTTTTACAATTTATGAAAAACCAATATAAGATGGTGTTGAAATAAGGTACTTACATAAGAAACTGAGGTTGGCGGTAGCACTATGAGACATAGAGAGAGGAAAACATAAATAAAAATGAGAGATAAAAAAGAACGAACCAATATATATGCAAAAAAAGAAAGAGAGATCAAAACTTCTTCTATAACTTCTTCTCTACTGACAGATTATAGTGTATCTTTAGTATACTCATGAACTAAAAATTATAACAAAGTTATTCAATTTATAGGCTGAAATCTTGAATAAATGAGATTTAAATTGGATGAAAAGATTTTCTTTTGATATTTGTTGAATTTTAGTGAATTACTTTATTAATTAAATAAAAGTTATAAAGAAATTTCAACCTTGTTCAATGCATATTTAATTTATCTCAATCTGTTTAATAAAAACATTGAACTTCACGAAATGATTTATAGAACATAATAAAAGAGAATTCAAACGTTATGCATTTACCTTGGGAGTTTTTTTTTCCATTTCTCAATAAATTATTACTTAGTAAAAGAATTTTTTAAAAATATTTAACATTTTAATGAGTTGTATAAATCCATCTAAAAAGGAAAAATACTTCATATAACATAAGTTAAAATTATAACCATCTAATTTGTTTTTTCCATTTTAAACTTCAGTAAAAATTTTTCAAAAAATTTGCAAATAAACAAAATTTATGTTTAATATCTAAACAATTTTTATTTCTTTCCCATTTTAATCATGGACACATTTTTCAAATTTAAGTACAAGGTTTTTATTATCTTTGTCATAATATTTTCTTTGAATAACATAAATGGTTGAATGATATCTGATCTTATTAATTTTAAATGGTTGATTACAAAATAGTGACACATAATATTTACTAGTTCTTCTTACATCATTGACGTGTACAACCAAAAAATATATTTAGGGTAAAAACCTAATTTGTTCTTGCCTTAGACATGGTAGGAACTGAAAATAATGTATATATATATATATATATATATATATATATATATATATATATATATATATATATATATATATATATATATATATATATATATATAATCACATACTTTCATAATTGTCTTTTATGTATAGGTATTTCAATCCCATATGCATCCATAAAAATGTTTCTTTTAGGAAGTTTTTTTGCACTATAGATATTTCAAGGTTACTTATTTTATATGTTATTTTAAGTTTTTTCTTAATTTAATTAGGGGTCGTTGAAAACATACACATAAAACAAATTGTAGTTTCTTTAAAAGCAAACATGTTTTTAATGCATAGTCTAGTGATGAATATTTCACATAGAGGTTACGAAGGTGTCTAATTGGGTCTCAAGAGACAACTCATTAAATTTTCATCTTGGTTTCCGTAGATATATAGTTTTTTATGGGAGTTCATATGAATTACTTTAGTGTATACAATATTACTCTATCCATTCTAACTAGTGCTTTTATCACTTTGCAAATATATGCAAAATACATTATAAAGTAAACCAAAAACTTTTTGGCCCGCATACTTGCTCCACCTTAATTCTCTTTAGAATTTCTAACTAAGAAATTTTCGCGTAAAATATATCCTACATGCGAGTCTTCAAATATATCCCTTATAACATAAGGTATGATAAACATAACATACATTACTTTTAGGGGCTATGAAATGAATTTGAAGTAGATCTCACTAGTATCAGCTTCCTACCTTCAATTCACCCCGCTGCCTCTAAAAATAACCTTTGTTGTCATTATAATACTTGCAGTTATATTAGATGAATTGGAAGAATCGGTTGCAAGACATATCTCATGAGCCTTAAGAGAAAACTCTAAAGCAAATGCAATTGAACCAAAATATAAGCCAACAATTTATAAGCTTGTGACATATAGTGTTTTGCAACTCGTACTAAAGTGATTAAGACATAATTTAAAAGTGATAGAGTTCTACTTAGACAATATTTAAAGTCCCAAGAACAAACAAGAAAATACTATATAGCTCAAGAAATTAGCAATGAAAGTGAATAGGAAGTCACTTGAGTACCAAATTGACACCTTTGTACCCCTCTACAAGAGTTTGTTCATTAATAGATTGAGATTAAAAAACATATTTGTTTTCAAAGAAAATACCATTAGTTTTTACTCTAATCATATCAACAACCTTATAAAAAATAAGAGACACATATCAGTATTAAGAGACATAAAATCTATAGTATATTGTAAATGGTTAAATAAAAGTTTGTACGTTAGCCATAGGGTTTTAACTCCTTACACTCAACAGAGAAATCAAAGATTATTAATTATATATAAATTTCATCTAAACATACACTTCTTTTCGCATGAGATCTACAATTTAACAAATAATAAAAGAATGTTAACATCTAAAACTAAAAATAAGAAATGTAACATATAGGTAGTACCTCTGTTCATTGTAGGAAAGAAAGCGCGGACTTTACAATTTGTGTATCACATTACTTCCAGAAAGAGACCACCATTGAAGTAATATTTAAAAAAATTAACAACCAAAAATTATTCATGAGAGATTAGGCTTTAATAAAGCTTTGAATCAACGAAAAATTTCTTTTGGCAAAATATTAACTTAGTTTTATTTTACAATTTATGAAAAACCAATATAAGATGGTGTTGAAATAAGGTACTTACATAAGAAGCTGAGGTTGGCGGTAGCACTATGAGACATAGAGAGAGGAAAACGTAAATAAAAATGAGAGATAAAAAAGAACGAACCAATATATATGCAAAAAAAGAATGAGAGATCAAAACTTCTTCTATAACTTCTTCTCTACTGACAGATTATAGTGTATCTTTAGTATACTCATGAACTAAAAATTATAACAAAGTTATTCAATTTATAGGCTGAAATCTTGAATAAATGAGATTTAAATTGGATGAAAAGATTTTCTTTTGATATTTGTTGAATTTTGGTGAATTACTTTAGTAATTAAATAAAAGTTATGAAGAAATTTCAACGTTGTTCAATGCATATTTAATTTATCTCAATCTGTTTAATAAAAACATTGAACTTCACCAAATGATTTATAGAAACATAATAAAAGAGAATTCAAACGTTATGCATTTACCTTGGGAGTTTTTTTTTTCCATTTGTCAATCAATTATTACTTAGTAAAAGAATTTCTTTAAAATATTTAACATTTTAATGAGTTCTATAAAGCCATATAAAAAGGAAAAATACTTCATATTACATAAGTTAAAATTATAACCATCTAATTTTATTTTCCATTTTAAACTTCAATATAATTTTTTCAAAAAATTTGCAAATAAACAAAATTTATGTTTAATATCTAAACAATTTTTATTTCTTTCCCATTTTAATCATGGACACATTTTTCAAATTTAAGTACAAGGTTTTTATTATCTTTGTCACAATATTTTCTTTGAATAACATAAATGGTTAAATGATATCTGATCTTATTAATTTTAAATGGTTGATTACAAAATAGTGACACATAATATTTACTAGTTCTTCTTACATCATTGACGTGTACAACCAAAAAATACATGTAGGGTAAAAAACTAATTTGTTCCTGCCTTAGACATGGTAGGAACTGAAAATAATATATATATATATATATATATATATATATATATATATATATATATATATATATATATATATATATATATATATTATAAATATAATCACATACTTTCATAATTGTCTTTTATGTATAGGTATTTCAATCCCATATGCATCCATAAAAATGTTTCTTTTAGGAAGTTTTTTTGCACTATAGATATTTCAAGGTTACTTATTTTATATGTTATTTTAAGTTTTTTCTTAATTTAATTAGGTGTCGTTGAAAACATACACACAAAACAAATTGTAGTTTCTTTGAAAGCAAACATGTTTTTAATGCATAGTCTAGTGATGAATATTTCACATAGAGGTTACGAAGGTGTCTAATTGGGTCTCAAGAGACAACTCATTAAATTTTCATCTTGGTTTCCTTAGATATATAGTTTTTTATGGGAGTTTATATTAATTACTTTAGTGTATACAATATTACTCTATCCATTCTAACTAGTGTTTTTATCACTTTGCAAATATATGCAAAATACATTATAAACTAAACCAAAAACTTTTTGGCCCGCATACTTGCTCCACCTTAGTTCTCTTTAGAGTTTCTAACTAAGAAATTTTCGCGTAAAATATATCCTACATGCGAGTCTTCAAATATATCCCTTATAACATAAGGTATGATAAACATAACATACATTACTTTAAGGGGTTATGAAATGAATTTAAAGTAGATCTCACTAGTATCAGCTTCCTACCTTCAATTCACCCCGCTGCCTCTAAAAATAACGTTTGTTGTCATTATAATACTTGCAGTTATATTAGTTGAATTGGAAGAATCGGTTGCAAGACATATCTCATGAGCCTTAAGAGAAAACTCTAAAGCAAATGCAATTGAACCAAAATATAAGCCAACAATTTATAAGCTTGTGACATATAGTATTTTGCAACTCGTACTAAAGTGATTAAGACATAATTTAAAAGTGATAGAGTTCTACTTAGACAATATTTAAAGTCCCAAGAACAAACAAGAAAATACTATATAGCTCGAGAAATTAGCAATGAAAGTGAATAGGAAGTCACTTGAGTACCAAATTGACACCTTTGTACCCCTCTACAAGAGTTTGTTCATTAATAGATTGAGATTAAAAAACATATTTGTTTTCAAAGAAAATACCATTAGTTTCCACTCTAATCATATCAACAACCTTATAAGTAATAAAAGACACATATCAGTATTAAGAGATATAAAATCTATAGTATATTGTAAATGGTTAAATAAAAGTGTCTACGTTAGCCATAGGGTTTTAACTCCTTACACTCAACAGAGAAATCAAAGATTATTAATTATATATAAATTTCATCTAAACATACACTTCTTTTCTCATGAGATCTACAATTTAACAAATAATAAAAGAATGTTAACATCTAAAACTAAAAATAAGAAATGTAACATATAGGTAGTACCTCTGTTCATTGTAGGAAAGAAAGCGCGGACTTTGCAATTTGTGTATCACATTACTTCCAGAAAGAGACCACCATTGAAGTAATATTTAAAAAAATTAACAACCAAAAATTATTCATGAGAGATTAGGCTTTAATAAAGCTTTGAATCAACGAAAAATTTCTTTTGGCAAAATATTAACTTAGTTTTCTTTTACAATTTATGAAAAACCAATATAAGATGGTGTTGAAATAAGGTACTTACATAAGAAACTGAGGTTGGCGGTAGCACTATGAGACATAGAGAGAGGAAAACATAAATAAAAATGAGAGATAAAAAAGAACGAACCAATATATATGCAAAAAAAGAATGAGAGATCAAAACTTCTTCTATAACTTCTTCTCTACTGACAGATTATAGTGTATCTTTAGTATACTCATGAACTAAAAATTATAACAAAGTTATTCAATTTATAGGCTGAAATCTTGAATAAATGAGATTTAAATTGGATGAAAAGATTTTCTTTTGATATTTGTTGAATTTTGGTGAATTACTTTAGTAATTAAATAAAAGTTATGAAGAAATTTCAACGTTGTTCAATGCATATTTAATTTATCTCAATCTGTTTAATAAAAACATTGAACTTCACCAAATGATTTATAGAAACATAATAAAAGAGAATTCAAACGTTATGCATTTACCTTGGGAGTTTTTTTTTTCCATTTGTCAATCAATTATTACTTAGTAAAAGAATTTCTTTAAAATATTTAACATTTTAATGAGTTCTATAAAGCCATATAAAAAGGAAAAATACTTCATATTACATAAGTTAAAATTATAACCATCTAATTTTATTTTCCATTTTAAACTTCAATATAACTTTTTCAAAAAATTTGCAAATAAACAAAATTTATGTTTAATATCTAAACAATTTTTATTTCTTTCCCATTTTAATCATGGACACATTTTTCAAATTTAAGTACAAGGTTTTTATTATCTTTGTCACAATATTTTCTTTGAATAACATAAATGGTTAAATGATATCTGATCTTATTAATTTTAAATGGTTGATTACAAAATAGTGACACATAATATTTACTAGTTCTTCTTACATCATTGACGTGTACAACCAAAAAATACATGTAGGGTAAAAAACTAATTTGTTCCTGCCTTAGACATGGTAGGAACTGAAAATAATATATATATATATATATATATATATATATATATATATATATATATATATATATATATATATATATATATATATATATATTTATAAATATAATCACATACTTTCATAATTGTCTTTTATGTATAGGTATTTCAATCCCATATGCATCCATAAAAATGTTTCTTTTAGGAAGTTTTTTTGCACTATAGATATTTCAAGGTTACTTATTTTATATGTTATTTTAAGATTTTTCTTAATTTAATTAGGTGTCGTTGAAAACATACACACAAAACAAATTGTAGTTTCTTTGAAAGCAAACATGTTTTTAATGCATAGTCTAGTGATGAATATTTCACATAGAGGTTACGAAGGTGTCTAATTGGGTCTCAAGAGACAACTCATTAAATTTTCATCTTGGTTTCCTTAGATATATAGTTTTTTATGGGAGTTTATATTAATTACTTTAGTGTATACAATATTACTCTATCCATTCTAACTAGTGTTTTTATCACTTTGCAAATATATGCAAAATACATTATAAACTAAACCAAAAACTTTTTGGCCCGCATACTTGCTCCACCTTAGTTCTCTTTAGAGTTTCTAACTAAGAAATTTTCGCGTAAAATATATCCTACATGCGAGTCTTCAAATATATCCCTTATAACATAAGGTATGATAAACATAACATACATTACTTTAAGGGGTTATGAAATGAATTTAAAGTAGATCTCACTAGTATCAGCTTCCTACCTTCAATTCACCCCGCTGCCTCTAAAAATAACGTTTGTTGTCATTATAATACTTGCAGTTATATTAGTTGAATTGGAAGAATCGGTTGCAAGACATATCTCATGAGCCTTAAGAGAAAACTCTAAAGCAAATGCAATTGAACCAAAATATAAGCCAACAATTTATAAGCTTGTGACATATAGTATTTTGCAACTCGTACTAAAGTGATTAAGACATAATTTAAAAGTGATAGAGTTCTACTTAGACAATATTTAAAGTCCAAGAACAAACAAGAAAATACTATATAGCTCGAGAAATTAGCAATGAAAGTGAATAGGAAGTCACTTGAGTACCAAATTGACACCTTTGTACCCCTCTACAAGAGTTTGTTCATTAATAGATTGAGATTAAAAAACATATTTGTTTTCAAAGAAAATACCATTAGTTTCCACTCTAATCATATCAACAACCTTATAAGTAATAAAAGACACATATCAGTATTAAGAGATATAAAATCTATAGTATATTGTAAATGGTTAAATAAAAGTGTCTACGTTAGCCATAGGGTTTTAACTCCTTACACTCAACAGAGAAATCAAAGATTATTAATTATATATAAATTTCATCTAAACATACACTTCTTTTCTCATGAGATCTACAATTTAACAAATAATAAAAGAATGTTAACATCTAAAACTAAAAATAAGAAATGTAACATATAGGTAGTACCTCTGTTCATTGTAGGAAAGAAAGCGCGGACTTTGCAATTTGTGTATCACATTACTTCCAGAAAGAGACCACCATTGAAGTAATATTTAAAAAAATTAACAACCAAAAATTATTCATGAGAGATTAGGCTTTAATAAAGCTTTGAATCAACGAAAAATTTCTTTTGGCAAAATATTAACTTAGTTTTCTTTTACAATTTATGAAAAACCAATATAAGATGGTGTTGAAATAAGGTACTTACATAAGAAACTGAGGTTGGCGGTAGCACTATGAGACATAGAGAGAGGAAAACATAAATAAAATGAGAGATAAAAAAGAACGAACCAATATATATGGAAAAAAAGAATGAGAGATCAAAACTTCTTCTATAACTTCTTCTCTACTGACAGATTATAGTGTATCTTTAGTATACTCATGAACTAAAAATTATAACAAAGTTATTCAATTTATAGGCTGAAATCTTGAATAAATGAGATTTAAATTGGATGAAAAGATTTTCTTTTGATATTTGTTGAATTTTAGTGAATTACTTTAGTAATTAAATAAAAGTTATGAAGAAATTTCAACGTTGTTCAATGCATATTTAATTTATCTCAATCTGTTTAATAAAAACATTGAACTTCACGAAATGATTTATAGAAACATAATAAAAGAGAATTCAAACGTTATGCATTGACCTTGGGAGTTTTTTTTTCCATTTGTCAATAAATTATTACTTAGTAAAAGAATTTCTTTAAAATATTTAACATTTTAATGAGTTGTATAAAGCCATCTAAAAAGGAAAAATACTTCATATAACATAAGTTAAAATTATAACCATCTAATTTATTTTTTCCATTTTAAACTTCAATATAATTTTTTCAAAAAATTTGCAAATAAACAAAATTTATGTTTAATATCTAAACAATTTTTATTTCTTTCCCATTTTAATCATGGATACATTTTTCAAATTTAAGTACAAGGTTTTTATTATCTTTGTCACAATATTTTCTTTGAATAACATAAATGGTTGAATGATATCTGATCTTATTAATTTTAAATGGTTGATTACAAAATAGTGACGCATAATATATACTAGTTCTTCTTACATCATTGACGTGTACAACCAAAAAATATATGTAGGGTAAAAAACTAATTTGTTCCTGCCTTAGACATGGTAGGAACTGATAATAATGTATATATATATATATATATATATATATATATATATATATATATATATATTTATAATCACATACTTTCATAATTGTCTTTTATGTATACGTATTTTAATCCCATATGCATCCATAAAAATGTTTCTTTTAGGAAGTTTTTTTGCACTATAGATATTTCAAGGTTACTTATTTTATATGTTATTTTAAGTTTTTTCTTAATTTAATTAGGGGTCGTTGAAAACATACACATAAAACAAATTGTAGTTTCTTTAAAAGCAAACATGTTTTTAATGCATAGTCTAGTGATGAATATTTCACATAGAGGTTACGAAGGTGTCTAATTGGGTCTCAAGAGACAACTCATTAAATTTTCATCTTGGTTTCCTTAGATATATAGTTTTTTATGGGAGTTCATATTAATTACTTTAGTGTATACAATATTACTCTATCCATTCTAACTAGTGCTTTTATCACTTTGCAAATATATGCAAAATACATTATAAAGTAAACCAAAAACTTTTTGGCCGCATACTTGCTCCACCTTAATTCTCTTTAGAATTTCTAACAAAGAAATTTTCGCGTAAAATATATCCTACATGCGAGTCTTCAAATATATCCCTTATAACATAAGGTATGATAAACATAACATACATTACTTTTAGGGGCTATGAAATGAATTTGAAGTAGATCTCACTAGTATCAGCTTCCTACCTTCAATTCACCCCGCTGCCTCTAAAAATAACGTTTGTTGTCATTATAATACTTGCAGCTATATTAGTTGAATTGGAAGAATCGGTTGCAAGACATATCTCATGAGCCTTAAGAGAAAACTCTAAAGCAAATGCAATTGAACCAAAATATTAGCCAACAATTTATAAGCTTGTGACATATAGTATTTTGCAACTCGTACTAAAGTGATTAAGACATAATTTAAAAGTGATAGAGTTCTACTTAGACAATATTTAAAGTCCCAAGAACAAACAAGAAAATACTATATAGCTCGAGAAATTAGCAATGAAAGTGAATAGGAAGTCACTTGAGTACCAAATTGACACCTTTGTACCCCTCTACAAGAGTTTGTATATTAATAGATTGAGATTAAAAAACATATTTGTTTTCAAAGAAAATACCATTAGTTTCCACTCTAATCATATCAACAACCTTATAAAAAATAAGAGACACATATCAGTAATAAGAGATATAAAATCTATAGTATATTGTAAATGGTTAAATAAAAGTGTCTACGTTAGCCATAGGGTTTTAACTCCTTACACTCAACAGAGAAATCAAAGATTATTAATTATATATAAATTTCATCTAAACATACATTTATTTTCTCATGAGATCTACAATTTAACAAATAATAACAGAATGTTAACATCTAAAACTAAAAATAAGAAATGTAACATATAGGTAGTACCTCTGTTCATTGTAGGAAAGAAAGCGCGGATTTTGCAATTTGTGTATCACATTACTTCAAGAAAGAGACCACCATTGAAGTAATATTTAAAAAATTTAACAACCAAAAATTATTCATGAGAGATTAGGCTTTAATAAAGCTTTGAATCAACGAAAAATTTCTTTTGGCAAAATATTAACTTATTATTCTTTTACAATTTATGAAAAACCAATATAAGATGGTGTTGAAATAAGGTACTTACATAAGAAGTTGAGGTTGGCGGTAGCACTATGAGACATAGAGAGAGGAAAACATAAATAAAAATGAGAGATAAAAAAGAACGAACCAATATATATGCAAAAAAAGAATGAGAGATCAAAACTTCTTCTATAACTTCTTCTCTATTGACAAATTATAGTGTATCTTTAGTATACTCATGAACTAAAAATTATAACAAAGTTATTCAATTTATAGACTGAAATCTTGAATAAATTAGATTTAAATTGGATGAAAAGATTTTCTTTTGATATTTGTTGAATTTTAGTGAATTACTTTAGTAATTAAATAAAAGTTATGAAGAAATTTCAACCTTGTTCAATGCATATTTAATTTGTCTCAATCTGTTTAATAAAAACATTGAACTTTACGTAATGATTTATAGAAACATAATAAAAGAGAATTCAAACGTTATGCTTTTACCTTGGGAGTTTTTTTTCCATTTGTCAATAAATTATTACTTAGTAAAAGATTTTCTTTAAAATATTTAACATTTTAATGAGTTGTATAAAGCCATCTAAAAAGGAAAAATACTTCATATAACATAAGTTAAAATTATAACCATCTAATTTGTTTTTCCATTTTTAACTTCAATATAATTTTTTCAAAAAATTTGCAAATAAACAAAATTTATGTTTAATATCTAAACAATTTTTATTTCTTTCCCATTTTAATCATGGACACATTTTTTAAATTTATTTATTTTTTATTTTTTGAATACAAAAGGGGCCTAAGCCCAAAGAAAACAAACTACAACACAGTCACACCGGGGATAACAACTCCCAACCTATCCGAGGAAAGCAAAGGAAAGACACTAGCAGGACATAATTGAAAAACACGAGGTCCAGGATTGTGAAACGAACTAAGCTTAGCCATAGCGTCAGCACACTTATTTGCCTCACGGAAGATGTGAATGGAAGACACTCTAATATCATCTTTGAGAAAACATTGAATATGTCTCAGCAATCCACTAACTGCTCCACTTTGACTACGTAACCCATTAAGCTTCGCAACGATGGTCTTGTTGTTTGATTGAAGCTCAATGCAATTGAAACCTTTACCAATAGCAAACTGATACCTTCCAACACTGCCCACAACTCTGCCACATTAATACTACAGGTACCAATATACTTAGTGAAACCCGCTAACCAACATCCCTTGTCGTCACGGATAAGCCCACCGCACGAGGCCACCAGGTTATTCGAGACAGCACCATCAACATTAACACTTACCCAACCAGGCGCAGGAGGGAGCCACTTGACTTCAATTGTAATAGCATGATGGGATGTGAAGTTCCGATGGCACGCTGCACTAGCACCATACTCTCTAGCTTTCGCAATTACCTGCTCGTGGATGCTACTCGGGAGCACAAACTCAACATCGTGAATCCTTTTGTTTCTCCAATACCAAAGCAAGTGACAAGCTATAGCCCAAATGTCACACCATCTCATCCCTTCAAACTTATTGTACTCCTTTGAAAGATTAGCTTGAACCCACTCTTGAGAGTTTAAAGCAGCAAACTCATGCCTGTACTCTGTCTTAACCAGGAAATTCCAAACAGTTATAGCCACATCACAGTCCCTTAGCACATGGATAGTGTCCTCACACTAATTAGGACACTGATCACACCAAGGAGCACCTATTGTCAATTTGTTCAAATAGGAATTCGTGAGCAGTTTCTCGTGATTCAGCAACTAAACGAAGGTTTTGATACGCTCCGGAACAAATAAATTCCAAACACGCATCCAATTGTCCTCAGCCGGAATCTGACTTATCCCAGCAAACAACTTGTATGCACTGGCAATTGAAAAAACAGAGTTATGAGAATTCCTCCAAATGCAAGTATCCTCCCCAACATCATCCCATGGAGGATGGATCGCCTGAATTTCATTTACCGTACGCTCATCAAACAGACTGCGGAGCAGAGGTAAGTTCCATTCTTTATTATCATCAGTCAAGTCCACAATGTGTTCAATAGGAGTATATCCAATGTGCCTATTAGTGGAAGCTTGGATCAAACCTGATTTAAGCCAACAGTCGTTCCAAACATTCATTTGCCTGCCATTTCCAATATCCCAGCCTCGACTAGCAGTCGGCATAGGCCACAGTTGGACAAGGTTTTTCCACAAGCTCGAGTCAGTTTTCTTTGCAGTCACGCTGATGCAATAATCCACCCCTCTTTCATATTTACTTCGCACAATTTGGCACCACAAATCATTACTACCTTCCATCAACTTCAGTCCAAGCTTTGCGAGGCAAGCCTGGTTCATATGCACCAGATTTCTAAGGCCCAATCCTCCCAGAACCTTAGGCTGAACAATAGTACTCCATCTCACGGCATGAATATGTCTTTTATCTTCGCTATCTCCCCAAATAAAACTTCGTTGGATTCTGTGGATCTCTTTGATACTCTCCTTTGGCAACGCACATACCATCATTGTGTAGGTCGGAATAGCTTCGATAACAGATTTTGCTAGCGTCGTTCTACCTGCAAAAGATAAAAGATTAGCTTTCCAGCTTATTAGTTTAAACTTTATATTATCAATGATATGGCCAAAGTCCTTCTTCCTTGGGTTCCTCCCTATGATAGGGACCCCTAGATATTTCCCAAAGCTTTGGTTTCCTTAAAGCCAGAAAGCTGGAGCAGCTCACTTCTCGTATGCCTCGGTGTGTTTGAGGAGAAGAGGACCCTTGTCTTCTCATTACTCACTCTTTGGCCAGACATATCACAAAAATCCTCAAGAATTTTTTTAACACAACACATTTGATTCGCAGATGCCTTGCCAAAGAGGAGAAGATCATCTACGAACATCAGATGAGAAATAGTTGGACAATTCCTCCCTGCTTTGATCCCTATCCAATCTCCATTATCAACTGCATCTAAGATCATGTGCGAGAGTTTGTCCATGCAAAGAACAAAAAGATAAGGAGAGATTGGGTCTCCTTGTCTAATTCCTTTTGCAGAGTTAAAATAAGGCAGTTGGCTCCCGTTCCAATTGATACTCATAGACACAGTAAAATAGCTTGCATAATAACATTGATGAGCTTTGGTGGAAGGCCAATTTCCATCAGAACCTTATGAATAAATTGCCAACTCAAGTTATCGTAAGCCTTTGTCAAATCAACTTTAATAACAAAATAACCAACCTTTCCTTTTTTGTTATTCATACTGTGCATAATCTCCTGGGCCAGAATCACATTTTCATGAATGCTACGCCCAGTACAAGGTTTTTATTATCTTTGTCACAATATTTTCTTTGAATAACATAAATGGTTGAATAATATCTGATCTTATTAATTTTAAATGGTTGATTACAAAATAGTGACACATAATATTTACTAGTTCTTCTTACATCATTGACGTGTACGACCAAAAAATATATGTAGGGTAAAAAACTAATTTGTGAAGGATAGAAAAACACTTAGAAAGGGGGGGTTTGAATAAGTGTAGCTTTAAAAACTTGTAAGATAAAAACAATTTGCACAATGATTTTTATCCTGGTTCGTTGTTAACTAAACTACTCCAGTCCACCCCCTTGGAGTGATTTACCTCACCTGAGGATTTAATCCACTAATCACACTTGATTACAATGGTTTTCCACTTAGAGACTCTCTAAGTCTTCTAGAGTATCCTGATCACAACCTGATCACTCTAGGAACAAACTGCTTAGACAACTGCTAAGACTTTCTAGAGTATACTGATCAACACCCTGATCACTCTAGTCCTTTACAAATTAATGTAAACAAATTCTAAGAGTATTATAATGCTTCTGAAAAGCTATAATCACAACTGTGATATTTCTCTTAAAGTTTAAGCTTAATCTCACTAATATATTACAACAGCAATGTAGTGAGCTTGATGATGATGAAGTTTGAGAGCTTTGATTTGAACAGCGTTTCAGCAAGTTTGTATTAGAGTTCCTCAGAATTCGTAACCTTGTTTCTCATCAGAACTTCATATATATAGGCACTTGAGAAGATGACCGTTGGGAGCATTTAATGCTTTGCGTAATCCGTACAGCATTGCATTTAATGTTTCACTCTTTTGTCAACTACCTCGAGCCTTGTTTCCGCTGTGTCTACTGACGTTGCCTTTAATAGCTTCTAACGTTCCTTTTGTCAGTCAGCGTAGCCTGCCATCTAGTACTTGCTTCTGATCTGATGTTTATGTATACAACGTTTGAATATCATCATAGTCAAGCAGCTTGGTGCAGAGCATCTTCTTGTATTCTGACCTTGAAGTGCTTCTGAGCGTGATACCATGAGAACTTCAGTGCTTCTGCTTCTGAACTCAAGTTCTTCTGATGCTTCCATAGACCCATGTTCTGATTCTGCTTGACCATCTTCTGATGTCTTGCCAGACCATGTTCTGATGTTGCATGCTGAACCTTCTAAGTCAGTGCTTCTTGCGCTGATTTTGTGCATACTCTTTGTATAGTTCCTGAAACTGAAATTGCATAGTATTAGAGTACCACATTATCTCATACAAAATTCATATCCTTGTTATCATCAAAACTAAGAATATTGATCAGAACAAATCTTGTTCTAACAATCTCCCCCTTTTTGATGATGACAAAAACATACATAAATGATATGAATTTGCGATTAGAAAGGATAGACGGCTAAAGACAATTACACAGCTATAGCATAAGCATATAGACAACATGTGAGTATGTCTCCCCCTGAGATTAATAATCTCCCCCTGAGATGAATAATCTCCCCCTGAAATTTATACTAGAAGAATTTTATAAATAAAAGACTTCCCTGAGTATTTCAGTAGAGACGTTCACTTATGCTTTGATCTTCAGAACATTCACAGCTTCTGATTCATGCTTCCATGGGACAGCTTCAGAACTTGAATTTCCTAGATCTTCAGAGTATTCACAGCTTCTGATTCTTGCTTCCATTGGACAGCTTCAGAACTTGAATTTCCTAGATCTTCAGAGTATTCACAGCTTCTGATTCTTGCTTCCATTGGACAGCTTCAGAACTTGAATTTCCTAGATCTTCAGAGTATTCACAGCTCTGATTCTTGCTTCCATTGGACAGCTTCAGAGCTTGAAATACTTCTTGAATCATTGCATGATAGATTGTATCAGAACATTGTTGAATGTACCAGAGCATCTCTACATCCTGAAATGTTACAGAACAAAACTAAACGACAAAAGTCAGCATGAATGAATCAGAACATAGAATATGTTTCAGAACATATAATATGTATCAGAGCAAATAGACATAATGTTTCAGAGCATATTTTGTAACTAAAAACATGCATCAGAACATATAAGGAATAGAAATGAAAGTATATTCTGTCATCAGAATATCTGAACATTCTTCCTTCTTGCTTTTGATCTTGAAGCTTTCTAGCACTCAGCTTGCTTCAATTTCCAAAAGCTTGATTCTTTATAGAATTGCTTTTCCACATCTCTTTGCTTCTCATGTTGAGCTTTAAGGAGGATCTTCAATTCCTGCAAGACAACACTTAAAAACATAGAACTTTGCAAGTTCTGTTAGAAATATGGAGCCTTTCTCCCAGCAATTGATAAAATTAAATCAGATCATTTATCACATATTTCTCCCCCTTTTTGTCATAACATCAAAAAACATAAAAGATTCAGATGAAAAACAAGACAATATATGGAAGAAAAAGATAATTTTCATTCATTGATTGAAACAGAAGAAGTACAAAAATGAGATGCAGAAAAAAAAACAGATGCAACAAGGAAGGAAAACTACAAAGACCAAAGACTAAGACCCTATCCTAGACACAATCTGCGCCGACATGTCATGAATCCCATCAGTGCTTGCAGTTTGCCTTGCCATGAAGGAGCGAAACTCAGCATTGGTTTCTTCTTGCTTGTCCAAACGAGAAGCCAGCTTAGCTTGATTCTGATGTAAAGCCTCCAAGGTCTTCACCAGAACTGAGGGTTCACCAGAAGAAGAAGCTCCAAAACTTCTGCCTACAGGGACAACAATCTCAGCAGGACGATCTTCTGGAAGGACTTCAGCTTCTGCACCTTCCATCTCAACATCTGAGTTTGACTCAGAAGCAGCCTCAGCATATTCTGGTTCAGGCAACACAGAAGCTCCATCTTCTAACGCCTAGAGAATAGCTGCTAGGTTTGTTGGAGGGGTTGGACCTACAACTTCTGCAGGATAAACCACTTCTGGAAAAACCATGTTAGGAGCGCTTTCAGAAGGGTTCATTCTGAACCAGTTAAACAGCCACTAAAAATCTCCAGTCAGAACTGAATTCCTTGGTCTCCAGACCATAATGTCTCTGCAGGGATTTTCTTCATCCAGCTCATCTGCAGGTATCCTCTCTTCAAGAACTCTTCTGTTCCTGATGAGATGATGATAGCTGCTATCACCAGCTTCTAAAAGAAAACCACGAGCACCAGGTGCTTCAGCCATGAGTCTTCTCTGGACATCCATAGCCCTAACCAGAAAATCCTGGCGAAAAGCTTCCCAGAGATTGCGAGTAGCAGGCTCATCCAGATTGTTGAGGTGTGCAGCACCCAGAATCTCCAATCAGCTATTTATATCAGAGTGTAAAATCTCAAGATAGGTATGAGAGGTAGGTGTTGGAGGGTTAAAAGTTAATCTGGAGTCAGGATACAAACAACTATAGGGGTTTGGTGTTCTGGTGGGTATAGGGTGTGAAAGAGATGAAGAGATAGCTGTGGGATGATTTGATGAAGAAGGGATATCAGAAGGTGAGAGAAGGATGGTAGATATGAGGGTAGGGTTGAGAGTTTGTGGTGATGATGGTGGTTGCAGAAAGTTGTGTGATGATGATGAGGTGGTGGAGGTCTGTATAGAGGGAGGTGATTGAGGGATATCTTCAAGAGGTTCGAACACTCGTCTGGAGTAGTTTCTAGACATCATAGCTTCAAATGGATTCACCTTGATAGGATCGTAGGTAACCCTTGTTTTCATAGCCTCCTTTTCAGCTTCGTATTCTGCCTTTCTTTTCAACCTGTTGTCTGAAGCTTCGTTTGACGAACCAGATGAGGAACTCATGGCGAAATGCAGGTTTGAAAATGAAAAAGCTAGGGTTTATGAAACAAGAGAGAGAGCAAAGAAATGAAACTGAATGTAAATATGAAATGAAGATGAAGCGGGTTATTTAAACGGTTTGAAAAAGACATTTAAAAATAAAGAAAAAAGAAAACTGTTTTAAATGACATGATTACAAGAAAAAAAGACATTAATGAGCATTTAATGAGAAATGACATTAGGAGAGGTAATGTGACAAAGTGAAATGATTTGCACAGTTACCTAGGGCGACGTCTCCTCAACTGCACGCATGCTTGTCCAAAAATAGAGAACACGTGTTCATTTTCTGGAAAGACTGGTGACAACTATTTTGCTTTAAAAGAACTTCTGAATCAACTTAGATAATGAAACGTTAGAAATAACAGAATCAGAATTTCTAATTGATTAATATCAGAAGTTCTTATGACTGCCTAGTCCTAACACATTTCAGAAGATACTCATACAAAGATTTTCTCATCTTCAGAATGAACTTAAACCTATCTTCAGCCAGGGGTTTTGTAAAGATATCAACCCATTGATGGTCTGTATCCACAAAGTTTAAAGATATAACACCCTTCTGAACATAGTCCCTTATGAAATGATGTTTAATCTCAATATGTTTAGCTTTGGAATGTAAGATAGGATTCTTAGATAAACATATGGCAGAAGTATTATCACAGAAAATAGGAATGTTACTCTCATATATCTGATAATCTTCTAGCTGACTCTTCATCCAGAGCATTTGTGTGCTACAACCAGCAACAGCAACATATTCTGCTTCTGTTGTAGAAAGAGCTGTTGTAGCTTGCTTCTTGCTGTACCAGGAGATCAGATGACTTCCAAGAAATTGACAACTTCCAGAAGTACTCTTCCTTTCAATTCTGTCTCCAGCATAGTCAGCATCCCAGAATCCTACTAAGTTGTATTCTTTAGATCTTCTGTAGACTAAGCCAACGTTAGTAGTACCTTTCAGATACCTCAGAATTCTCTTAACAGCAGTTAAGTGAGATTCTCTAGGATCTGATTGGAATCTAGCACACAAACAAACACTAAATAGAATGTCAGGTCTAAAAGCAGTTAAGTATAGAAGAGATCCAATCATACCTCTGTACAACTTCTGATCTACCTTCTTACTTACCTCATCCTTACCTAGGACGCATGTTGGATGCATAGGAGTTTTGGCTTCTTTGCTTTCAGAAAGATTAAACTTCTTCAGAAGTTCTTTCACATACTTCGTTTGATGAACATAGGTTCCATCAGAAGTTTGGTTGATTTGAATCCCAAGGAAATACTTGAGTTCTCCCATCATACTCATTTCAAATTCAGCCTGCATAGACTTAGCAAACTCCTTTCCAAGTGAGGCATTAGATGTTCCAAAGATAATATCATCAACATAAATTTGACAAATTAAAATATCCTTATTAGTTGTTTTACAGAAGAGAGTTGTGTCCACTTGTCCTCTAGTGAAACCATTGTCCAGAAGAAAAGAACTTAATCTTTCATACCAAGCTCTGGAAGCTTGCTTCAATCGATACAATGATTTCTTAAGTTTGAAAACATGTTCTGGAGACTTAGAGTCTTCAAAACCAGGAGGTTGGTGGACATAGACTTCCTCATCTATATAACCATTTAAGAAGGCACTCTTAACATCCATCTGATACAGAGTGATGTTATGTTGAGTGGCAAAGGAGATTAATAATCGAATAGATTCTAACCTGGCCACTGGTGCAAAGGTTTCTGTATAGTCAATCCCTTATTGCTGACTATATCCCTGAGCCACCAGTTTGGCTTTGTTTCTTACCACTTCTCCCTTTTCACTAAGCTTGTTTCTGAACACCTACTTAGTACCAATGATGTTGAATCCTTTTGGTCTAGGAACCAAATCCCATACGTCATTCCTTGTAAACTGATTTAGTTATTCTTGCATGGCAATTATCCAGTATGGATCTTCTAGAGCTTGATCAACAGAAGTTGGCTCTATCAAAGAAACAAGACCTAATTGACAGTCTGCATTGTTCTTAAGGAATGCTCTTGTTCTGATGGGATCATCTTTCTTTCCAAGGATTACATCTTCTGAGTG
The DNA here is from genome assembly GCF_029867415.1 of Vicia villosa. Classification (NCBI taxonomy): domain Eukaryota; kingdom Viridiplantae; phylum Streptophyta; class Magnoliopsida; order Fabales; family Fabaceae; genus Vicia; species Vicia villosa. The sequence continues at coordinate 61,092,091 of NC_081186.1, forward strand.
AGCTGATGAAAGTCTAGATGATCTTCTGACAGTTGGTTCTTCAGAAATCCTGAGATTCTCTAAAGATGCAGCAACTTGATCTTCTGATCCATTGCTTCTGAGACTTTCAGCTTCTGGAGTTTTGCTTCTTGGTTCTGCAGCTTCTGATATGACAATATTTATATCTGCAAAATTCTCAAACTGCTTTGGTTTTTCAAGACCAAGCTTATCATAGAACCTGATATTGATTGATTCTTCTACAACCAATGTTTCAGTATTGTATACTTTGTAGCCTTTAGAGCGTTCAGAATATCCAAGAAGAAAACATTTTTGTGCCTAAGAATCAAACTTACCAAGATGATCTTTTGTATTCAAAATAAAACACAGACATCCAACCGGATGAAAATATGAAATGTTGGGCTTTCTGTTCTTCCACAATTCATAAGGAGTCTTATTTAGAATAGGTCTTATAGAGATTCTAATCTGAATATAACACACAGTGTTTATTGCTTCTGCCCAGAAGTGCTTAGCCATATTGGTCTCATTGATCATTGTTCTGGCCATTTCTTGCAGAGTCTTATTCTTTCGCTCTACAACTCCATTTTGCTGTGGAGTTCTAGGACAAGAGAAATCATGGGCAATACCATTTTCTTTGAAGAACTCCTCAAAGAATTTGTTCTCAAATTCGCCACCATGATCACTTCTGACCTTTATGATTTTACACTCCTTCTCAGATTGGATCTGAGTGCAGAATTCAAAGAACACTGAATGAGACTCATCCTTGTGTTTTAAGAACTTTACCCATGTCCAGCGGCTATAATCATCTACGATGACTAATCCATATTTCTTCCCTCTGATAGATGCTGTTTTGACTGGTCCAAACAGATCAATATGCAGAAGTTCTAACGGCCTTGAGGAAGAGACAACATTCTTAGATTTGAATGCAGGTTTGGAGAACTTGCCTTTCTGACATGCTTCACAAAGAGCATCTGATTTATATTTTAGATTTGGGAGTCCTCTAACCAGATTTAGTTTGTTAATCTGAGAAATCTTTCTCAAACTAGCATGTCCTAATCTTCTGTGCCAGACCCATTGTTCTTCTTCTGAAATAGACATAAGGCAAGTCACCTTCTGCTTCTCAAGATCTGAAAGATCAATCTTATAGATGTTGTTCTTTCTCTTGCCTGTAAATAGGATTGAGCCATCCTTCTGACTTATAGCCTTGCAAGACTTGTGGTTGAAGATTGTATCATAACCATTGTCACTTAATTGACTTATGGACAATAAGTTATGCGTTAATCCTTCTACAAGAAGTACATTAGTTATGGAAGGAGAGTTACCAAAACTTATGGTTCCAGAGCCAATGATCTTGCCCTTTTGATCTCCTCCAAACTTGACTTCTCCACCAGGTTTAAGCACCAGGTCTTAGAATGTAGACCTTCTTCCCGTCATGTGTGGCGAGCACCCAGAGTCCAAGTACCATGACATTTTGTGCTTTGTCCTCTTTGCAGCTAAGGATATCTGCAACAAAAATTATCTTCTCCTTAGGTACCCACAATTTCTTGGGTCCTTTCTTGTTAGTTCTCCTCAAGTTCTGATTGAACTTGGGTTTAGCTTAATAGTTAACAGGAGGAACAACATGATATTCTTTAGGTTTGTCAGTATGATATTTCTTAGGTTGTGTCACATGCTTCTTGGTGTGTACAGTGTTAAAACTTTGTGCATGTGAAGTGAGCCTAATATCATGTGCATGGCCATATTTGAACTGATCATACAAAGGCTTGTATGTGATTTTCATATCATCAACAGGTTCAAATTTATGTGAGGTATCACCCTCATAGCCAAAACCAAATCTTCTGTTTCTAGATAAGAACTTTCTGAAGCTCGAGTCATATTCTTTCAGAATATGATTTAGACTAGTGTAGCGGGGAAAATCTGATATCAAAGCCATAGGATGACTCGAATCAATATTTCAGTGAAAGTCGCCACCGCGCTTTATTGTTTCAAAGGAAAAGGGAAAAGAACGAAAAAACCCAAAGTTTGTTTTTTTAAAACAAAAAGAAGAGATCTTAGGTACGGGTGTTGCTTATACAAGGGGAAGGTTTTAAGCACCCCTCATATCGGTGGTACTCCACAGGAACCTTTTTGAAAATCTGTGTCTTGTGTGCTAAAAAGGGTTTGTTTTATTTTTAAAATAAGCTCGGCAAAGCGTTAAGCTTTGGGCCTACATACCTCCTCGGTGCAATGGAGAAGTCAGAGCTAATGTAGTTCCGCTTAAAGGGAAAAAATATTTAAAAACGAATAAACACTTTATTGTCGATAGAGAGAAATACTCAGCCATTGATCTTGAGCATGAGAACAAACGAGTTCTTTGCATCGCTAATGAAAGAAGGGCTCCAACTCGGATAAAATCGACGAGTATGCCACTAGCTCTCTCACGCGGAAAAGATCTCATTATATCAATCAATTTCAAAATCGTGGGGTATAACCACTCGTTTCGACAATTAACGGTGTCTAAACTTTTGAAGAAAAGCCACTGAGGGCGAAAGATATTTTTTGAGAAAAGGTTTTGAAAAGGTTGCAAACATAAGAAGATTTTGGAAAAAGGGAGAAGATTTTGAAAATTAAAGAAGGGGAGGAGATGAAGAGGCTATCCTATTGCGTAAAATAAAAGCTAAGGAAAAGAACGGTCTAACCGAAATAAGAAGCCAACACTTGACATTAAGAGTCAAGGTAGATTTCCCATCCTTTGGAATTATCAATACCAACACATTAACACTTGGGGGATCCAGATGAACTTATTATCTTAGCACCACTTTGCATTAAGCGCATTAAAATTCTGACGAAAATCGGGCAGAGTAACGGCTGTTTTTTTGGGTAAAATCCTTATCTCAATGCCTTGGAATTAACCATCAAGGGCTTTTAAGGAAATACCTGCACATACAAACAGACAACAATCCAATGCCAGACAGACAGAATAACAGCAGAGTAATAGCAGAATAAGGGTCCAGAGGCAATAGGTCCATAAGTCCGAATCTCCAAAATGCTAGGGATAGTAACCAATAGTCCAAAGAGAGCCTTATGTGTTTTTTAGATTTTGGTTGTTTATTAGTATTTTAGCATAAAAGTAAAGTATGGTCCAAGTGGACAAAAGGAAAATAGCGGAAGCATAAACATATGTCCAAGTGGACAAAGAGAAAATAGCGGAATTATAAACGTCCAAATGGACAAAGAGAAAATGGCGGAATGTAAATATGATGAAATGATAAAATAAAGCGATAAAGCGAGAAATATAAAGAGCGGTATAATAAATGGCGGAAATTAAAGTTAGTTGTTAGATGTTAAAGATAACCATCTTGAAACTTGTCAAGTATGTTATCAAAGTTAGTGATCGGAAAAATAGCAAGTGTACTATTTTCACCGATGTAGTAATAATGGGTTTTACCCCAAGTATCGATCACGAGGATTGCGTAGGAAACACAAGTTATTTAAGTCAATTAAACAAAAGAGCAAATAGGTGTTTTGTTATAATGCAATAAGTAAATTTAAATAAAAGAAATAATAGAAATAAGCTGAAATTAAAGTTTGACTTTTTAGATGTAATTTGAGGTAATGCCAGGGTAGGTGTTTGATCTTCCTTATAATGACTCTGTAAAAAGATCTCTTCAACAAGTTCATAGACTGCAACTATTTGTTCTTAAGGGTGTTTCCCTAAGTCCTTAATGGAAAGCCTTTTGGTTTGCAATCCTATTGCCTAAGTCCTTAGAAACAAAGGTTTGCAAACCAAAGATGTAAATAATCAAGAATGTTCAAATAACCTTTCGGTATCCCTAGTCCTAGGTGATAACTACTAGATCAAATTGTTTAAAAACCTTAACAACCGTAGTCCTACAAATTGTTAACTGTAGATCAATCTTTGTTTTTCCGACAAAGAAGGCATAAAAACATTAAACAATCAAATTGCATAAAACTAATACTTGATTAAAGAAATACGGAATTCAAAAGTCATTACAATTCAAATCAGGGACACCCCCTGGCATTGGGGGGTTTAGCCTCTCATAATATTCAAGAAAGACAAAGTAAAGAATTTAGACATTACAAAGATAATTGGGAACTTTGATCTTCAATGGTGTCCACCGTTTAATCTCTCCGTCTCCGAAACCCTTGATGAAGCTATCTTCTCTCTTCTGTTATTTTCTATCGTATAATTCAAAAAGTCCCAAAAAATTCTCTCAAACTCAACTAAATAGTCTAGGTACAAATCTCAGGCAAATGAAATGTCTAAAGTACCCTCAAGGTGGAGATTTAGTGAAAAAGCCCTAAAATTGGAAGTTTTCACGCTCACAGCAGCACTGGCCGTGCTTGGACGCACGGGCGGCCGTGCTGCTCTTTATTTTTATTTTTGCTCCCAGCCATCCTGTCACGGGCCGTGCGTGGAAGCACGGGCGGCCGTGCGTGGTCCCTGGATTTTGTATGGAGAGTGCCATTCTCCTGACACGGGCCGTGCGTGGAAGCACGGGCGGCCGTGTTAGACCCCAGAACCTTGAATTTTCATCTTTCTCTTGCCTCTCCTTCCTTCATAGTTGCTTTGACACTTAAGATGACTTGTTCAAACCTGAAATTCGTACACAACTAACCAAACGGCATAAAAAGCATCTAAATAACTTAAATTAAAACATAATGCAAAGTAAACATAAAAACAATCAAACATGAAATACTTAAACAAAAACAATAAAACATTGATCAAAGTGTTACCGAATCAACAAATTTAGACCGAATCCATGATAGAAATTAGGTAGAAATGGTGACCGATCACAACCCCAAACTTATCTCATTGCTTGTCCTCAAGCGATGCAAGAGACCAAACAGAGGTCACCCTGGATTATTCTTTCCACAACACTGCCGATGTTATTCGCAACTTGTGTCTACCTTTTTAATCGAATCTCTGGCTTGCCGAACCAGACTTTCTACTACACTTCCACATCAGAGTACCTTTTTGCCTGCGAGCTTTTTCACACTTCTCACCAAATCTCTCAGGGTTAAAGTGTTTTGCACTCACAAAATCAAAGTATGCAATATCAACTCTTAATTTTGAATAAATTCTACCATCACTACACTAACAAAGTTCACACACTTTTCGAGGTCTTTTGGGATGTAATGGGGTTTAGGTACGGTGGGATACACAAGGAAATGGATAAACAAATGGTTTTGGGTTCGACATTCATGTTGTGTTTTTCGTAATTGTGCTCAACTTGTTACACTGGGAATTTATTCGACTTAGACTCTTTTGCTTCACTCATTCTTCCGCGAGTGCTTAATGTAACTGAGTCTTTCATTCGGGCAAGTTTTTCTCTTTTTTTTGTGGGACATACATTCATATGTCTCAAACTTTTTATTTTCATCATATTTTTTTTTCTTGCCCTCTTCTTTGATGATTACTACCCCAAACTTAGATTTTAGCACAACTCTGAAAACCACAACATTTATGCCGAGCAAGGGTTGGAAGTGTTTGGCTACGGGTTAATATATATGGTTATAACAAACAAAAGGATATGGCTCAACTAGGGTAACAAAGGATAAACATATAATTTCGATGGCTAGAAAGGCTCAGGTGGTAAAACAAACAAATGCCTCAGTGTGTGTTCTCATATTATGCTGTGTCAGTAGAACATACGCAAAATTAGAATGATAAAGTCATACCTGAATGAACTCTCATGATGATAATCTGTTGTGTTTGGCTTTTTATAACCTCACCATGTTGGGTAAGCTTACAGGTTCCAAAGCACTCCTCGTGTCATGTGGCTTCTTTCTGGCGTAGGTACACCATAAAATCCTCTTTGTCCAGTATCCGCAAGTTGCGTCCAACTGTTACTTTTCTTTCGGCTGCATCAACTTCCAGGGTGCCTCGGGGGAATAGGTTCAGGTTGCACCTTTCATCCACTAAATACCATTCATCATTTATTCGGCATCCATAAGTCGATCTATAACACAATGTCAACATAACACACAAACAAAAACAAAAATGGAAAACAATTAAAAGTAAATGAAAAGAACCCCTCCCACACTTGAACCAAACATTGTCCTCAATGTTTTAGAACAAGCCTTGGAGAGGTTACTTACAGAGGGTATTGCACTCCAATGATCACTTCCGAGCTTTCACTAGAGATGCCCTCTTTTATTTCCTGAAAAATAAAATAAACAAACAGAGAAATAAATTATTAGAACCATGGGTTGCCTCCCACGAAGCGCTTCGTTTAACGTCGCATGGCTCGACGGTCCATTACCCTTTATTATGGAGGGTATTTCCTTCTCCAAACCTTGTTGCTTGTTACTTTCTCCACCAAAAACTCATGGAGATGAAAAGCATGGACCACTTTTCTTTTTAACTCACTTTCAACCTTCATCTTCTCACCTTGGTTTTCTTCTTTCTTTTTCTTCTTAACTTCTATAGCGACCTTAGGACTTTTGATAGAAACATGAGCTAGTTCCACCTGAGAAGCTATGCTTGAAACTTTTTCTTGGAGATGTTTAGGGCTTTTGTATTCTCCCTCACTTTCGATCATACCAACAGAAGCTTGATCATTTACAACCGCCATATGTTTCTTAACTCCTAACATCTTCAAGGTTACTTCTTCATCAAAAGATCTCAGTGTTAGTGTCCCTTTTTCAATGTCGAGGTTGCAGCGGCCTGTCGACAAAAATGGTCTCCCAAGAAGGATAGGAGTCTCTTCATCTTCCGGAATGTCCATGATGTGGAAGTCAACAGGGAATACAAACTTATCAACTTCCACTAGTACATCTTCAGCTACCCCATATGATTTCTTAACGGTGTGATCAGCGAACCTTAATTGTGTCTTACTTTCACTAATCTTTTCCAATTCAAGCTTTTTGAAAATGGATAAAGGCATTAAACTTACACTAGAACCATAATCGAGGAGTACCTTTTTAAATGCTATATTCTTGATAGTGCATGGTATCGCCACCGGCCCAGGGTCTTTCCTCTTAATTGGGATCTTTCTTGCTGAAGAGACTATACCACACTTCTCGATTTCAATTTCTGGTTCTCCTCCTAGTGATCTCTTTTTCGCCAACACCTCCTTCATAAATTTCTTATACAAAGGCATGTGCTCAAGTGCTTCAAAAAAAGGTAGATTCACCTCTAACCTTTTGAACAATTTAGTGAACTTCTTAAAGTCTTTCTCTTTTGAATTCTTCTTTGTTATTCTTGAAGGGAAGGGTAGTTTAATTTCCGGTTTAGCACCTTTTTTAATTTTTTCTTCAGCTGGTTTAACCGGTGGTATCACCACTTCTGGCTCTCTTGGGTTCTCTCTTATTTCCAAATCTACCTCTATCACCATAGGGTCATCTAACTCTTCTTTTTCCTTTTCCGGTTCTAACACCTTTTTACTCCTTGTTGTAACAGCATTGATCTTCTCTAGATTTTTTTGATCTTTCACAGTTTCGTTCGGAAAGTTTCCTTGTGCCTGTAGAGTGAGATGTTGTGCTATTTGACCCATTTGAACTTCAAGATTTTTGATTGAAGCCGTGGTGTTCCTGAGGTTGGCTCTTGTCTCTTCTTGAAACTGAGAGTTTTGAGTTGCCACTTTTTCAAGAGCGGTCTCCCAATCTTCTTTCTTTGGTACCTGTTGTTGAAATTGTTGAGGATGATGTTGGAATTGTTGTTGATATGGAAGTTGTTGTTGTGGAGGTCTGTGTTGTTGTGATTGCGCTGGAGTTTGAAATTGGGTTGATCCTTGCTTTTGAAAGTTACCTTGTAGGTCCTTCCATGCGAAATTAGGATGATTTTTCCAACCCGGATTATAAGTATTGGCGTATGTATTATTTTGCCTCAACATATGAATCTGTTCCACCTGTTCCTGCGTTGCCACACAATGCATAGCAAAATGTGGTCCACTACATATTTCACATACAACTGAGGCCGCTGGTTCAATTTGTGCTACCTTTTGTTCACTAAGATTCATCTTCTTCAATCTTCTTTCTACTTCAGCTGCAATTTGGTCTTCCATTTTAACTACCTGATCAACAAGCTTCAAATCAATTTTTCCTTCCGGTTGGCTCATTGCACGGTCATATAACTCGATGTGCTCATTAGCAGCAATAGCTTCTATGATCTTCTTGATACCCGTGGCTGTTGAAAAATTAGTTGAGCCACCGGCAGCCGTATCAATAAGCTGTTTTGTCTTAATTCGGAGACCATTTACGAAAGTCTGCATTTGCTCGGTTGGGTCCATATTATGAGTAGGACATGCAACCAAACATCTCTTGAACCTTTTGTACGCATCCCCCAACGATTCCCCTTCTTTCTGCTTGAAGTTTACAATATCATATCTTTTTCGGATGAAAACTGATGCGGGGAAGTATTCGTTCAAGAAAGCGGTTTCCATCTGTTGCCATGTTGTGATGCTTCCAGCTGGAAGTGAGTAAAACCACTCTTCCGCATCTTCAGATAAGGTAAAAGGAAACATTACAAGTCTCTTAGCTTCTTCAGAATGACCTTCAATCTTTAATGACGTTGTCGTGGTGAGGAATCTTTGTAGATGCTTATTTGCATCTTCATTGATTCGTCCCGCAAACGGCTTGCTCTCCAACTGTCGGATAGTTGAAGGATGAAGTTGGAAGTGTGCAACATTGACCGGTTGGTTTACAATGGTCATTCTTCCAAGCGGTGCATTGGCCCTTCCATAATCACCCAAAAGTCTCTCTGGAGGAGGTGGATCAGCTGCCATAGTTTCAGGCTCAGAATCTGACTGCTCGGACTGAATGGATATTACTTCTTCGTCTTCTGATTCTGAAACTACAGGGGAGTCTTCTTTCGATGCCAGTCTTTTTCGCTTGACTTCTCAGAGTCGTGCTCTCAATAGTCTTTCTGGTTCTGCGTTAAAAAAAAGTTCAGCTGAGGCCTTACCTCGCATACAAGATTAGAAATTGATTAGTAGATAAGTTAAAAAAAAATAATAATAAAAAAATAAAATTAAAATAAGCAAATAAAAATTTCAGCAAAAAGAATTTTAATTGCAGAGCAATAAAATTTTAATTGACTAAAATAAAACTTATATTTTGGCAATCCCCGGCAACGGCGCCAAAAACTTGATCGGAAAAATAGCAAGTGTACTATTTTCACCGATGTAGTAATAATGGGTTTTACCCCAAGTATCGATCACGAGGATTGCGTAGGAAACACAAGTTATTTAAGTCAATTAAACAAAAGAGCAAATAGGTGTTTTGTTATAATGCAATAAGTAAATTTAAATAAAAGAAATAATAGAAATAAGCTGAAATTAAAGTTTGACTTTTTAGATGTAATTTGAGGTAATGCCAGGGTAGGTGTTTGATCTTCCTTATAATGACTCTGTAAAAAGATCTCTTCAACAAGTTCATAGACTGCAACTATTTGTTCTTAAGGGTGTTTCCCTAAGTCCTTAGTGGAAAGCCTTTTGGTTTGCAATCCTATTGCCTAAGTCCTTAGAAACAAAGGTTTGCAAACCAAAGATGTAAATAATCAAGAATGTTCAAATAACCTTTCGGTATCCCTAGTCCTAGGTGATAACTACTAGATCAAATTGTTTAAAAACCTTAACAACCGTAGTCCTACAAATTGTTAACTGTAGATCAATCTTTGTTTTTCCGACAAAGAAGGCATAAAAACATTAAACAATCAAATTGCATAAAACTAATACTTGATTAAAGAAATACGGAATTCAAAAGTCATTACAATTCAAATCAGGGACACCCCCTGGCATTGGGGGGTTTAGCCTCTCATAATATTCAAGAAAGACAAAGTAAAGAATTTAGACATTACAAAGATAATTGGGAACTTTGATCTTCAATGGTGTCCACCGTTTAATCTCTCCGTCTCCGAAACCCTTGATGAAGCTATCTTCTCTCTTCTGTTATTTTCTATCGTATAATTCAAAAAGTCCCAAAAAATTCTCTCAAACTCAACTAAATAGTCTAGGTACAAATCTCAGGCAAATGAAATGTCTAAAGTACCCTCAAGGTGGAGATTTAGTGAAAAAGCCCTAAAATTGGAAGTTTTCACGCTCACAGCAGCACTGGCCGTGCTTGGACGCACGGGCGGCCGTGCTGCTCTTTATTTTTATTTTTGCTCCCAGCCATCCTGTCACGGGCCGTGCGTGGAAGCACGGGCGGCCGTGCGTGGTCCCTGGATTTTGTATGGAGAGTGCCATTCTCCTGACACGGGCCGTGCGTGGAAGCACGGGCGGCCGTGTTAGACCCCAGAACCTTGAATTTTCATCTTTCTCTTGCCTCTCCTTCCTTCATAGTTGCTTTGACACTTAAGATGACTTGTTCAAACCTGAAATTCGTACACAACTAACCAAACGGCATAAAAAGCATCTAAATAACTTAAATTAAAACATAATGCAAAGTAAACATAAAAACAATCAAACATGAAATACTTAAACAAAAACAATAAAACATTGATCAAAGTGTTACCGAATCAACAAATTTAGACCGAATCCATGATAGAAATTAGGTAGAAATGGTGACCGATCAGTTAGTAATGAAGATCGATGGTGAGTGAATGATGTACTCGGATTTAAGGTCAATGGAAACTTATCAGAAGCTTGATAAAATCATAGCGACTACACGATAAATTTCCATAAGTCATAAATCAACCGCATACAATTCTCTTCCATATTTGATCTTTTATCGAGTCGGGACAAATGTAGGAGAACTCTCCATGTATCAAGATCATCAATCAAAAGAAATAAGAAGGAGAAGAAGAAATGATCTAGTCTTTATCAAGAATCCATAGAATTCTCAAGATATTAAGACTTTCATCGATCAAAAGAAAATAAGATGAAAAGATAAGAATGAAAACATAAATTGATCTAGTCTTCATCAAGAATCCATAGAATTCTCAAGATGTTAAGACTTTCATCGATCAAAAGAAAATAAGATGGAGAAGAAGAATAAAATGCATAAAAGATAATCAACTCACACTATCATTAATATCATTCATCCATTTTGGTGGATTAGGTCATTTCAAACCTATCAACACCCTAGATTCAATGATATTAATGAAGTGTAGGAAGAAGGAAGCCAAAACAAGCACAAAAGAAGGCAAAAAACCACATTCTGCCTGCTTGAAATCGATTTCATGCAGGACGAAATCGATTTCCATAGTGCAGTTTTCAAAAAAACAAGTTACGTTCAGCAGGAAATCGATTTCAGCCTTAAGGAAATCGATTTCCTCAGTGTAAATTTCAGCAAAAACAGCATTTAAAGGCATGAAACTTGACTTGAACAAATATACAAACACCTTATGATCACACATCAATTAGAGCACGAATTTTCCATCAAATCACCAACAAATAGCACCAATATAGCATCAAAGATGCATTGAACACAAACAACAAAGAATCACATTGTGATATACAAAAAGGATGAAGAAAATTACCAAATCTTGAACAAAACTTAGATCTACTTCAAGAATCACCAACACAAATCTTGATCTCTCAACAATTGAAGAAAAAAGAGTGAAATAGATGGTGGTTTAACTCAAAATTTGTGAGGTTCAAGGTGTGACTCACAAACTTTATGAAAGAACAAAGAGCTTTGGTGAATTTGGTAGGGATGAGGAGAGAAATTGCAAGGGGTTTTTTGGCTCTCAAAGCTTGAGAAATGAGAGAGTAGTGGGCTCTATTTATAGGATGAGATCAAGAGTAGTGGTAGTTTGGTCTTTTTGCATTTGGTAATTAGCTTGTGTTTAATTGGTGATTAAAGTGGCATTTAAATGGTAAAATGAGGTTTAAGTGGGTTTAATGAAGGGGTTAATTTTGATGAGGTGGAAAATTGGTAAAATGATCAAAAATAAAAAGGTGCCAAAATGATGTCAAGCTTCCCTCCTTATATTTTTTGAATTTCGCCTTAAGGAAATCGATTTCCCCAGGAGTGAAATCGATTTCACTCTGTTCCAGAAGAGAAATTGGCGCAAAATACACTAGGGAAATCGATTTACCCAGGAGGGAAATCGATTTCATGCTGTCCAGAATGTGATTTTGTTGATGATTGCTGCAGGGAAATCGATTTACCCAGTAGGGAAATCGATTTCATCAGTCAAAAATGTGAAAAATGCCTTGTTTATTGCATGTCTTGGCTTGGTACCTACAAAACAAAAGCCTACAAAGAAACAAAGCAATGTTTTTGGTATTTGGGTTAGTATAAAACAAATTAAAGAAAATTAGGTGCTTGATAGTTCCCCTCAAAGACGAAGCAAACATAACACCGAAAAATGAAATCTCAAGATTGTGATCTTGATTAATGATTGAGATGCAAATGATGTATGATCTTAGGGTCAAAAATTGGGGTATGACAGATGCCCCTATTTCTTCTTTCCAGAGATGTGAGGGTTAAAATCCTCAGCTCGACGTAATTGAAGAGACTTAAATATAAAACACACAATTTTTGAACCTAAGGTATAATGCGATGCTAATGGATGCATCAAGTATGATTATGAAATAGAGAGGAATATAATGCCACTGGAGGAAAAAAAGGAATGAGCAATAGACTCGAATGAAAGGAGCGGCAGGGGAAACAAGATACTATTGGTTATCCGCCAGGGTGACAAGAAATACCCAACAATACTTGGAAAGGGAGGGATAAAACCCAAGTCAGAAATGTAGTAAGAACGTCTAAGAGTGGCATTAGACGATGAAAATCAACAGAGATATTCAAAAGTGGCCTTGAATGAACTCTGGAACACAAACATATTGGGTAGAAACGTCTAAGAGTGGCATTAGACGACACCAACCATCAGAGACATTCAAGAGTGGCATTGAATGAATCTGAAAAAGGGTCCAAACTCTGAGGAAACAGCGGAGACATCCAATAGTTGTTTTGGATGGAAGGAGACCAACAGGATTCAACAGTGGCTTTGAATGAAAAAGGAGACCTACAAACCCGAAGATACGGCAGAGACGTTAAACAGTAGCTTTGAACAAAAGGAATCCAAACTCTGGAAAACATCGGGAACAATCCAATAGTAGCTTTAGACAAAAATGGAAACCAAAGAGATTCAATAGTGGCTTTGAATGCAAAATGGAAACCTAAACCCGGAAATACATCAGAGGCGTTCAACAGTAGCTTTGAACAAAATGGAAACCAATACGGAAAATTGAGTAGTCATCCAAGAGTGGCATTGGATTGAAAGGAAAACAACCTGAGAACATCCAAGAGTGGCTTTGGACGAAAGGAAAGTTAACCAAGCTCGAAGATATTGGGGTCATCCAATAGTAGCTTTGGACGAAAAGAAACCAGGGAGATTCAATAGTGGCTTTGAATACACAAAGGAATCTTGTTTGAAAAACCTGAGTAGCCATCCAGGAGTGGCAATGGATGGAAAACAAACTCAATAAACATCCAATAGTGGCATTGGACAAAAAGAATGTTATTCCAGCTCAAAGACATGAGCGTCATTCAATAGTAGCTTTGAAGGAGGTGAGAAACATGTTAATGGGGATTGTGACATCCAATAGTGGCTTTGGATAAAAAGTGAGAAACGACATGTCCAAGAGTAGCATTGGACAGAGAGAAAAGTTTACACATCCAAGAGTAGCATTGGACGGAAATAGAAACAGGCAGACGAACATCTACTTTGGTATGAGCCAAGTAAGTTGGACTTAGATCTCAAGGTAAAATGTTGATAACAACAGGACCTCGGAAAATGTAAATGAGCATGAATTTTGTTTCATTGCATGATGTTGAATTTTTCTATGCATGATATATGATCAATGTAATGCAATTGTTTGTGACAACTGAGGGAGACTCTTTTGTGAGGCAAGATTAAAACTCTGATTCCTCAACACGAGAACTCTGCCAACTCTGCTTGGGAAGAAAACACACTTCTATTACACCGGTAACTGTATCAAAACGATGATCCTTTGAGAAAGGCTGATAAAACTGCTTGGGGATTGCTGAAGAATATTGCCCCTGATTGACTAATTGTTGCAAGTTAATTGATCATGGCTTCAGTTGAAATGTACTGGGGATGAACTGATCATGGCTTCAATTCTTGAAATGCATGTTGGGATGGCTTGCCCCAGTATAAGTCTTGAAAGGATATTCTGATCAACAAATCTTGACTGAACATCTGAACAACAGGATCTTGAAATAACATGCCCCTGATAGGATCACTGATCAAGTTTCTCGACTGTTTGAACTTCCTGAAAGATGAGTGCTTACTTGCAAATAAAATGTTCATTCAAGAATGGTAATTTTAATGCAATGCTCAAAGCATATTTTGAAATCAAAATCATTTTTGTAAAGATGTTATTGATTTAAAGCAAATGGAATCACAGGTCAAAACATAAAGGTTAAGACATTAAAAAGCAAAGATATGGTATCAAAACAAAAGATTGGAAAATCTCATGGGAGTCAGCTTACGCAACCTTGTTGTAGTATGCTTTCAAACAAACCTTCCTTCAATTAGGTCTTTCATAGGTTGTAACATGGCCAGGTTCACGGTTTCAGAAACAAAGGATATAAGGCTCAAAACTTGATTGTACCCACCCCATCCTAAAACTCAGTTAATTCAACTGATGCATTCAGGTTCCAAGAGACTTCTGGAATTGCACCTTTGATAATGATGACAGTTCACAAGCAAAGAGAACTTTTGAGATGGCAGTCACTTCTTCCTTTTGGTAGTCACAACATTGTGTTGTTCAGGAATTTATTGAATTCTCTTTTTTCATCTTTTATTTTTATATATCCCTAACTTCTGCCTGAACTGTTTATTTTTGTACTTACAGTCAGCGGGATGCCTTAATTTTTGCCTAAGTCGTTTTTGGTTTTGACTTAGCAGGTTTTTCTTTGTATATATATTTTTCATTTTTTTTTGAAAGATAGTGACTGCCTTGCTTAATGATTGATGAACCATCATTGGCTTTTGATTGACATCTCCAACACTTCTTTGATGTATGCGGAGGAAGCTTGCGATTGAAACCTTTGTTGAAAGGTGTACTGCATGATTCTCTTAAAATAGAATGCACAGCCAAATTAACTGAGAACTATCCTGCCCCAGGTTTAAAAATGCGGGTTTTTTCGTACAGAAATAAACTCCTACTTCGAAGGCTCAGAGGGGTTGACAAGGGATTAACTTCCTTATTTCTCCAGTGTTTGGGAATTGAAACAATGCCTGTACATCATCAGCAATGTTTTATTCGAAAGCATACAGTTCAACAACTTGGGTATTTCGTTGTCATCATCCTCCCTCCAATCTTTGCATAAAACACAAATTTGAAAGAAAAAGCAAATGGAAGAAAAAGTTTTGTAAAAGAAAGCATGAACATAAACAGTGTAGATGAAAATGAATTCAAAATATGCAATGCTCATTTCATTAAAATCACCATTCAGAAACAAACAAAGTCTAAAAATAAACAGTACAATAAAGGAAAAATAAACAGTACAGAAACAAGGCTTAGTGACTAATCAGCAACAAGGATGAGCTATCCTGTCTGAAACACATGGCTTTAGGAGACCATTTGGCTTTCACTTGTCTTCAGCCACTTTGATCTGGCAAAGGATTAGTGACAACATTAGGACCCATATCCCTGAAAGATAGCATCTTTGATCTAACCAACTCTTGCACTAAGGCCTTCAAAGCATAGCAGCCTTCTAAATCATGGCCAACACCACCCTGATGAAATTTACAATGAAGATCAGGCCGAAATCCTCTTGAGGGGGGGTTTCGAGGAGGAGGCATGGCTCTTGTTGTAATCAACCCTTTCTGGACCAAAGCAGGATACAGTTCCGTATAAGTCATGGGAATAGGATCATAAGTTGTCCTACCACGATTCTGATTCTGATTAGCAACCTGAGATTGAGGAACTTGAACTTGCATAGGAGCGACAGCGGCTACATAAGGTTGATCACCGTTTTGAGGTCTACGACGAGATCCTCTTCTGTCATCCGACACAGCATTAGTCTCATTCTCTTTCTTCTTGTGGAGGTTTCCATAAGGTTTCTTTGATCCACCAGAGGATTCAGCAACATTAGCAACTTTCCCATTCTTGATTCCTTCTTCGAGTCTCTGGCCAATAGTAACCAAGTCTGTGAAGTTTGAGGACACACTTCCAATCATTTTCTCCCAGTAGAAAGGGGAGAGAGTATCCATGAACATTCCAGTCAATTCTTTCTCAGCAAGAGGTGGTTCAACTTGGGAAGCTAGCTCTCTCCAGCGTTGAGCGTATTCCTTGAAAGATTCTTTTTCCTTCTGAGCCATGTTTTGCAATTGTCGGCGATCAGGTGCCATGTCCAGATTGTACTTATACTGCTTCATGAAAGCATCAGTCAGATCTTGGAAACAATGAATGTGATTACTCTCAAGTCCCATATACCATTTCAGTGAAGCTCCACTCAAACTATCCAGAAAGCAATGGATAAGCAATTTATCATTCTGGGTATAAGCAGCCATTTTGCGATAGTACATGGTCAAATGGCTTCTTGGGAAAGTGTTCCCCTTATACTTCTCAAACTCAGGAGTCTTGAATTTTGCAGGCATGACAAAGTTGGAAACCAAACACATATTCTCAGCAGCAATTCCAAAGTAATCATTGCCTTCCATGGCTCTTAGGCGCTTTTCTAAAGTATGATACTGCTCTTTGACATCTTCAATGTCTCCAGCATCTCCTTGACTTCCATTCTGGGAACGGGCAGCTTGATATTCAAACAGAGGATTCACATAAGTAGGCTGAGCAACAGTGTGCACAATAGGCTGAGATTCAGTGAAGACAGGAGCATGACAAACTTGGTTTGAAGCTTGACCAATCACAAGTTGTGAAGATTGACCAATACCAGGAGTCTTCTCATAGGGAGGAGTGTAACCAGGTGGCAAACCAAACTCAGGCCATGTAGAAGGTGGTTGTTGAGTAGGTTGAGGGTCAACATCGGCACTTGAGACTTCAACAATGACAGTCTTCTGAGGTGGTTCTCCTCTAGCAATCAAAACTTGCAGCATTTCAGTTAGCTTGGTCATGCCTGATTTCAACTCTTCAATTTCCATTCTGACCTCTGCATTGTGTTGCTCTTGGTATTCCATTCTCAATCTGATGTTGGCTCTAGTTCCGTACTTGTGTGGAGGAATCAGCTTGACGGTAGACAGACAAACTCTGAAGATGGAGACAGACAAGGATAAGTTTTCTGGACAACCTGGATGTATGTATGCAAATGATGCGATTGCTGTTTTTGTTTTTTTTTGTTTATTTGATTTTCGAGGAATTCAAGTTATTAATTTGTAAACATCAAAACAAAAAGGAAATAAATCCTAAATCGGATCAAAGCTTTGATCAAGTTATCATCAAGATCAATCATCCATTTTGGTGGATTAAGGTTTTCACCCTATCGACACCCAAGATCCATTGAGTTTGATGAAACTTATGATGTTTACAAAGAAAGACCTATGAGTTCCTTGGAAATCAAATTAATGCATGGATGCATGGTTTATGCATCAATCACAATCAAGATCACACATGGTCGCATAAACAGAGTTCACAGGTTCGACGTCACGAGCATGGAGTCAAGGTTAAGAACCACCCACAAAGGTATGTACTAGGGAATTTTGTACCTGCCAAACGGGTTCTACAAAGGTTCCCAGAGTTTTCAATCTTCTACCGGATACTACCGGCACGCACAATTGCTCATGGGCGCCAATAATATGCCTAAAAAGACCTCGTCTGAGCGTAGTATCGCATGACAACAAGCTCAAATTGGTACTTGATCTTGTTTCTGCACTACATCCTAAAAAGGCTTAGATTGGTTAAAAAGGTTCTAGCCCATTACGCTTCTACGGACACTCACTATTGAAAGTAATAGCGTTCTTACGATAGTTCGTAACAACCTCTTCTACCTTCCATGAGGCCTCCACTGATTGGGGTTCCACCATATGACGCTCATGCTAAGGATTGCTCCTGACATACGACTATTGGTCTTACCACCTCCTATCTCAAGTTACTCACCAAAGTTCGGGTTAGAACTTTATCTCATCACAGAGGAACCATCGAGCACCAAAAAGAAGAAAAAAAAGAAAATAAACAAACAAAGCACACAACAATATATACAGATAAAAACACACAGATAAACAAAAATAGGCTTAACACACTTAAAACTGGTTCCCCAGTGAAGTCGCCATTTTTCTATAGCGGGGAAAATCTGATATCAAAGCCATAGGATGACTCGAATCAATATTTCAGTGAAAGTCGCCACCGCGCTTTATTGTTTCCAAAGGAAAAGGGAAAAGAACGAAAAAACCCAAAGTTTGTTTTTTTAAAACAAAAAGAAGAGATCTTAGGTACGGGTGTTGCTTATACAAGGGGAAGGTTTTAAGCACCCCTCATATCTGTGGTACTCCACAGGAACCTTTTTGAAAATCTGTGTCGTTTGTGCTAAAAAGGGTTTGTTTTATTTTTAAAATAAGCTCGGCAAAGCGTTAAGCTTTGGGCCTACATACCTCCTCGGTGCAATGGAGAAGTCAGAGCTAATGTTGTTCCGCTTAAAGGGAAAAAATGTTTAAAAATGAATAAACACTTTATTGTCGTTAGAGAGAAATACTCAGCCATTGATCTTGAGCATGAGAACAAACGAGTTCTTTGCATCGCTAATGAAAGAAGGGCTCCAACTCGGATAAAATCGACGAGTATGCCACTAGCTCTCTCACGCGGAAAAAATCTCATTATATCAATCAATTTCAAAATCGTGGGGTATAACCACTCGTTTCGACAATTAACGGTGTCTAAACTTTTGAAGAAAAGCCACGGAGGGCGAAAGATATTTTTTGAGAAAAGGTTTTGAAAAGGTTGCAAACATAAGAAGATGTGTGATCATAAGGTGTTTGTATATTTGTTCAAATCAAGTTTCATGCCTTTAAATGTTGTTTTTGCTGAAATTTACACTGAGGAAATCGATTTCCTTAAGGCTGAAATCGATTTCCTGCTGAACGTAACTTATTTTTTTTTGAAAACTGCATTATGGAAATCGATTTCCCCCTGCATGAAATCGATTTCCAGCAGGCAGAATGTGGTTTTTTGCCTTTTTTTGTGCTTGTTTTGGCTTCCTTCTTCCTACACTTCATTAATATCATTGGATCTAGGGTGTTGATAGGTTTGAAATGACCTAATCCACAAAAATGGATGAATGATATTAATGATAGTGTGAGTTGATTATCTTTTGTGTTTTCATCCTTATTTTCATCTTATTTTTCTTTTGATCGATGAAAGTCTTAATATCTTGAGAATTCTATGGATTCTTGATGAAGACTAGATCAATTTGTTTTCATTCTTATCTTTTCATCTTATGTTTCTTTTGATCGATGAAAGTCTTAATATCTTGAGAATTCTATGGATTCTTGATGAAGACTAGATCAATTTGTTTTCATTCTTATCTTTTCATCTTATTTCCTTTTGATCGATGAAAGTCTTAATATCTTGAGAATTCTATGGATTCTTGATGAAGACGAGATCAATTTGTTTTCATTCTTATCTTTTCATCTTATTTCCTTTTGATCGATGAAAGTCTTAATATCTTGAGAATTCTATGGATTCTTGATGAAGACTAGATCAATTTGTTTTCATTCTTATCTTTTTTTCATCTTATTTTCTCTTGATCGATGAAAGTCTTGATATCTTGAGAATTTTATGGATTCTTGATAAAGGCTAGATCATTTCTTCTTCTCCTTCTTATTTCTTTTGATTGATGATCTTGATACATGGAGAGTTCTCCTACATTTGTCCCGACTCGATAAAAGATCAAATATGGAAGAGAATTGTATGCGGTGATTTAAGACTTGTGGAGGTATTTATCGTGTAGTCGCTATGATTTTTATCAAGTTTCTGATAAACCTCCATTGAATTTAAATCCGAGTACATCATTCACTCACCATCGATCTTCATTACTAACTTTGATAACATACTTGACAAGTTTCAAGATGGTTATCTTTAACATATAATAACTAACTTTAATTTCCGCCATTTACTATACCGCTCTTTATATTTCTCGCTTTATCGCTTTATTTTTTCATTTCATCATATTTACGTTCCGCCCTTTTCTCTTTGTCCATTTGGACGTTTATAATTCCGCTATTTTCTCTTTGTCCACTTGGACATATAATTATGCTTCCGCTATTTTTCTTTTGTCCACTTGGACCATACTTTACTTTTATGCTAAAACACTAATAAACAACCAAAATCTAAAAAACACATAAGGCTCTCTTTGGACTATCGGTTACTATCCCTAGCATTTTGGAGATTCGGACTTATGGACCTAGTGCCTCTGGACTCTTATTCTATTATTACTCTGCTGTTATTTTGTTTGTCTGGCATTGGATTGTTGTCTGTTTGTATGTGCAGGTATTTCCTTGAAAGCCCTTGATGGTTAATTCCAAGGCATTGAGATAAGGATTTTACCCGAAAACATCCGTTACTCTGCCCGATTTTTGTCAGAATTCTAATGTGCTTAATGCATAGTGGTGCTAAGACAATAAGTTCATCTGGATCCCCCAAGTGTTAATGTGTTGGTATTGATAATTCCAAAGGATGGGAAATCTACCTTGACTCTTAATGTCAAGTGTTGGCTTCTTATTTCGGTTAGACCGTTCTTTTCCTTAGCTTTTATTTTACGCAATAGGATAGCCTCTTCATCTCCTCCCATTCTTAAATTTTCAAAATCTTCTTCTTTTTTTCAAAATATTCTTATGTTTGCAAACCTTTTTCAAAACCTTTTCTCAAAAAATATCTTTTGCCCTTAGTGGCTTTTCTTCAAAAGTTTAGACACCGTTAATCGTCGAAACGAGTGGTTATACCCCACGATTTTGAAATTGATTGATATAATGAGGTCTTTTCCGCGTGAGAGAGCTAGTGGCATACTCGTCGATTCTATCCGAGTTGGAGCCCTTCTTTCATTAGCGATGCAAAGAACTCGTTTGTTCTCATGCTCAAGATCAATGGCTGAGTATTTCTCTCCAACGACGATAAAGTGTTTATTCGTTTTAAATATGTTTTCCCAAAAAGCGGAACTACATTAGCTCTGACTTCTCCATTGCACCGAGGAGGTATGTAGGCCCAAAGCTTAACGCTTTGCCGAGCTTATTTTAAAAATAAAACAAACCCTTTTTTAGCACACTCACACACAGATTTTCAAAAAGGTTCCCGTGGAGTACCACGGATATGAGGGGTGCTTTAAACCTTCCCCTCATATAATCAACACCCGTACCTGAGATCTCTTTCTTGTTTTAAAAACAAAACTTTGGGTTTTACGTTATTTTCCCTTTTCCTTTGAAAAAATAAAGCGCGGTGGCGATTTCAAACGGAATATTGATTCGAGTCAATTTCATGGCTTCGATATCAGATTTTCCCCGCTACAGAAAAATGGCGACTTCACTGGGGATCCAGTTTTAAGTGTGTTAAGCCTATTTTTGTTTATCTGTGTGTTTTTATCTGTATATATTGTTCTGTTCTTTGTTTGTTTATCTTCTTTTTTTTCTTTTTGGTGCTCGATGGTTCCTCTGTGATGAGATAAAGTTCTAACCCGAACTTTGGTGAGTAACTTGAGATAGGAGGTGGTAAGACCAATAGTCGCATGTCAGGAGCAATCCTTACCATGAGCGTCATATGGTGGAACCCCAATCAGTGGAGGCCTCATGGAAGGTAGTAGAGGTTGTTACGAACCATCGTGATAACGCTATTACTTTCAATAGTGAGTGTCCGTAGAAGCTGAATGGCCTAGAACCTTTTTAACCAATCTAAGCCTTTTTAGGATGTAGTGCAGAAACAAGATCAAGTACCAATTTGAGCTTGTTGTCATGCGATACTACGCTCAGACGAGGTCTTTTTAGGCATATTATTGGCGCCCATGAGCAATTATGCGTGCCGGTAATATCCGATAGAAGATTGAAAACTCTGGGAACCTTTGTAGAACCCGATTGGAAGGTACAAAACTCCTTAGAACACACCTTGTGGGATGGGTAGACCCATGGCTCCATGCTCGTGACGTCGAACCTAAGAACCTGGACTGTGTGATTTTGTGTGATTTGATGTGATCTTGTGTGCTCTTGATTGTGATTGATGCATAAACCATGCATTCATGCATTCATAAAAATAACATTCACAAATGGTTTTCAAGGAACTTAGAGACATTTTTTGTAAACATCACAGGTACCATGGATCAAAAGAGAAGCATCAAGAAGTACACTTTCCGGAATTCAAGTGCAAAGGAATTGAAAGAGCTAGCAACTTTGGTTCCTAATCTTGACAACTTCAAAAACCGTTATGGGAAATTGATCTCTATCTTGAAGACCAAAGTGGAAAAAGGGATTCTTGAGACTCTTGTGCAGTTTTATGACCCGGTTTATCATTGTTTTACCTTTCCCGATTATCAGCTTATGCCCACTTTGGAGGAGTATTCTTATTGGATTGGTTTGCCAGTTACGAATGATATACCGTTTAGTGGTCTGGAGAAAGAGCCTCAGGTTGATGAGATAGCAGAGCTTCTTCATTTGAAAATATCAGATGTGAAAGCAAACATGACTAAAAAAGGAGGAATTTGGGGGTTGACTTCGAAGTTCTTGATTGGAAAGGCTTCTATGTTGGCTAGTAAAGGAAGTATGATTGCTTTTGAGACATTTCTGGCCTTGCTCATCTATGGTTTGATACTCTTTCCCAACATTGACAACTTTGTCGATGTTAATGCTATTCGGATTTTCATGATTGGGAATCCTGTGCCTACTTTGCTTGGGGATACTTATCATTCCATTCACCATAGGAATGATAAGAAAGGTGGACTTATCAACTGTTGCACTCCGTTGCTCTATAAGTGGTTTATTTCGCACTTACCTCAAGCTAAGAGTTTCTTGAACAATCCTGATGGTCTCTCATGGTCTCAGAAGATCATGCCTCTTACTAATGGGAATATCCATTGGTACAATCCTGCTTATGACATTGGTGAGATTATTAATAGTTGTGGAGAATTCCCTAATGTACCTCTTCTTGGTATACAAGGAGGAATTACCTACAACCCCACTCTTGCAAGACGTCAATTTTGCTACCCCATGAAGGAGAGACCCGCTAATATTCTTGTGTCAAGAATCTTTTATCTTAATCAAGATGGAAATTCGGATATGAGAAATCGGTTTGTGCGTGCTTGGCACCATGTTGATAGGAAGAGACATTTGGGAACGAAACAATGTGTTGCTCTCAAAGACTACACTGATTGGGTTCAAGCTAGAGCTCATACTTTTCAGATGCCTTATTTACTCGAGGAGCCTTCTCTACTCGTTACTCCACCATTGTCTTCCACTACTCCTGTTGAAAGTAATGAAGAACATCTAGAGCTCGTGGCTAAGTTGAGAGCGGAAAGAGATGCTTTGGAGTTTGAGAACAAAGAGTTGAAGATACACTTGAAAGAAAAAGATGAAATGCTTGATATCCAAGATGGTTGGTTGATGGAAAAGGATGATCAGATTCGTCATCAAGAAGAGTTACTTCAACAACATGGGGAAAAGCGAAAGAGACAACAAGAGGATTTATTTTCCTCTAGTAGTCATGAAGATTCAGTGGCATGGAAAGAGGTTGCTGATAAGCTGATGGTCGAGAATGCTCATTTGAAGGCCTTTTATGAAGATGAGTTGGAGAAGCTCCGTAGGAAGCTGTAGAGAGGAGATGGATCTTCGTCAGAAGTGTTCCCTTCTAGTTTTTAGATTTTCCTTTGTTTTGTAATTTTGGATCTTTGAATCCTTTTGTAAGCTTTTCCATTACTAATGAAAGAATGTTGTTATGTTTTATGATGTTTTTTGCTAATGTTTACAATTAATGTCTTAAAGGTTCCTTGAAAACCAAAAATAAAAGTCATTTGCATTGCATTTCATGCATCATTCTGCATTTTGGTCTTGCTTCCGAGAGTATTCCCGAGGTCTTATTCAGTGTTCTTCATACAGAATCAAGCTGTCTCACCGGTATAACACTCGAGCTAACTGCAAGAAGAAGATGGAAGGTCTTGAACAAGAGAATCGTGAGCTACGTGAAGAGGTTGTTACTTTGAGATCTGGTGTGGATCGTCTCACTGCTCTGGTTGAGACATTGATGGATGCTCAGAGTCAGAATCAAAATCAGAATCAAGTTCCTCCTCCCAATGCCCAAGCTCAGGGTCAGACCACTGTGATTTCTGAAATTGCTGCTACAACAATTACTGCTGTTCCTGTCGGTGCTACTCAGCAACGTATGCCTAATGGATATCCCTGGGGCATGCCTGAAGGTTATTTGTCTGTTCCTGAGATAACTCGTCCGTTGAGTCTTGTTATGGTCAACACATCTCCTATTGTTCATACTGGTCCTTTTGTCCCAGAGCCCATTTATGATGCTGCTCCAAGTGAAATTCATGACAGAATGGATGGTTTCCAAGATCAATTTGAAGAATTGCAGAAGGAGATGAAAGCCTTGCGTGGGAAAGAACTGTTTGGAAAGAATGTGCATGATCTTTGCCATGTTCCCAATGTGAAAGTACCTGCTAAGTTCAAACTGCCTGAATTTGAGAAGTATAAGGGAAATTCCTGTCCTCAGGCACACCTGGTGATGTATGTGAGAAAGATGTCTACTCACACTGATGATCAACGTCTGTTGATTCACTATTTCCAAGACAGTTTGACTGGAGCTGCTTCTAAGTGGTATATGGGCCTTGATAGCACCCATATTCGCACTTTCAATGACTTAGCTGAGGCGTTTGTGAAACAATACAAGTATAATGTGGACATGGCTCCTGATAGGGATCAATTGCGAGCTATGATGCAGAAAGAGAAAGAATCCATCAAGGAGTATGCTCAGAGATGGCGTGAGGTTGCCGCCCAAGTGATTTCTTCGATGGAAGAAAAAGAGATGACTAAGATTTTTCTGAAGACTCTTGGTCCGTTTTACTATGAAAAGATGATTGCAAGTGCTCCTGTAGACTTCACCGAAATGGTGGGTAGGGGTGTCAGATTGGAAGAAGCTGTGCGAGAAGGTCGTTTGGTTCGAAATGACAATTCATCTGGTGGTGCGAAGAAGTATGGTTCTTCACTCCAGAAGAAGAAAGAATCAGATGCTAATGTTGTTTCTCATGGGAGGAATAGTCGATTCAGAAATCAATCTCAACAAGTGGCGTCAGTAACTCCTGTTGTGAATTCAGTGCCTATGGCTCCTGTTAATCAACAACCAGCAAGGCGAAATCCGTATCCTCGGGTTAATATTGATCCTATCCTTATGACGTACACTGAACTGTATCCTGCTCTAATTCATAAGAAGTTGGTTCAACCAAGGTCACCACCTCCTGTGCCAGAGAAACTCCCTTGGTGGTATAAGGCTGATGCCACTTGTGCTTATCATCAGAATGCTTCTGGGCATGATTTGGAAAACTGTTGGGCCCTGAAGAATGAAGTCCAGAGATTGGTTCGTTCTGGTATGCTTTCTTTCCGTGATATTGGTCCAAATGTGCAGAACAATCCACTGCCGACTCATGAAGCGTCTGTTGTGAATATGGTGCATGGATGCCCTGGGAAGTATAAGATTTATCGTGTGGAACACATCAGAGGATCATTGGTAGAGATGCATACCACTCTGTGTGAGTACAGTCATTATGAGCATAATCATGCTGCTTGTAGGATTTGTTCAGTCAATCCTCGAGGACGTTACATTGTGAGAAGAGATTTACAAGAGATGATAGATCAAAGGCTCATTGAGATTCTGAGGGATAGAGATGAAGATGATGTCAATATGATTGAACCATGCTTTGAAATCCCGGAATGTGTAGAGATTGGTTATTATGGCAAAGCTGCTGTGGAACCTCTTGTGATATGTTTGCCTGGATCTATACCTTATAGCTCTGACAAAGCTGTACCTTACAGATACAATGCCACCATGCTGGAAGCTGGAAAAGAAATCGAGATTAAGCCTCTGTCTTCTGTTGGGAATATAGCAGATGTTAGTAGAGTGACTAGAAGCGGACGAGTTTTTACTCAGCCCCAAATAGTTGTGGATGTCCAGAGGAATCCAACTCAAGTGCCTGTGAACAATAATGATGCGACAAAAGTGAATGCTGAGTCATCTTCAGGAAAGGAAATGGATGAGATTTTGAAGCTTATCAAGATGAGTGATTATAAGATTGTGGATCAGTTGCATCGTACTCCGTACAAGATCTCTATAATGGAGCTGCTGACGAGTTCTCCTGCTCATAGAGATTCTTTGATGAAAATACTTGATCAAGCCTTTGTGGATCATGATGTGACGCTGGATCAGTTTAATGGGGTTGTGAGTAATATCACTGCATGTAACAATCTGAGCTTCAGTGATGAAGATTTGCCTGAGGAAGGGAGAAATCATAATTTGGCTTTGCACATCTCTGTCAGTTGCAAAGAGGACTCAATGTCCAATGTGTTGATTGATACTGGTTCATCTCTGAATGTCATGCCAAAATCCACTCTTGCTAAGTTGTCTTATGGTGGCACACCAATGAGATTTAGTAATGTGATCGTCAAGGCTTTTGATGGATCGAAGAAATCAGTGGTCGGAGAGGTTGATTTGCCTATTGGTATTGGACCATTTGTCTTCAAGATTACTTTTCAAGTGATGGACATTTTCCCTGCATACAGTTGCTTATTGGGACGCCCAGGCTGGGGCAGTTACTTCGACTCTCCACTAAAAGTTGAAATTTGTGAAACATGGAAAGATGGTTGTTGTGAATGGAGAACAAGCTTTGCTGATTAGTCATCTCTCTTTGTTCCGTACCATAGAAGCTGATGAAATGATCATTGGAACTGCATTCCAAGCCCTGTCTGTTAATGATGAAATCAAAAAGGATGAAGCTTCCATTGCCTCCTTCAAAGACGCTCAGCTGGTGGTTCAGAATGGACATTCAGGAGTCTGGGGACAAGTGGTGAGTCTGCAAGAGAACAAGAATAGAGCTGGTCTGGGATTTTCTGCCTCCGACAAGTCTGTGATGAAGTCTGAATCTGCTTTTCGTCCTTATCAAGAAATGTTTCATAGTGCTGGGTTTCTACATCCGACTCTCCCAGAGGTGGACGCTATTGTTGAAGATGAATCAGAGCCAGAAGTGCCAAACTTTGTGACCCATGGAAAGATGATTAAGAACTGGATCACCATTGACATTCCTGAGTGCACTCATGTCTCAAAGTAATTTGCTTTTATGTTTTTCAAAATCCTTTCATTCTGCCCAAGATGAAAGTGAAGTTGTTGGGGCTGTTTTCTGTTTGTTTTAAACATTAAAATCATCAATGAAAGTCATTTTGTTTCTGCATATACATGCTTTTTATCTTTTTGCTTTTTTCTAGAAAGTGGACACAGATATTGTGGAGCACCGTTTGCCGTTGAAACCAGAATGTCCTCCTGTCAAGCAAAAGTTAAGAAGGAGTCATCCTGATATGGCAGAAAAGATTAAGAATGAGGTCTTGAAGCAGATTGACGCAGGTTTCCTTGTCACTTCTGTATATCCTCAATGGACTGCCAATATTGTGCCTGTTCTGAAGAAAGACGGAAAAGTTCGCATGTTTGTGGATTATAGAGATTTGAACAAAGCCAGTCCGAAAGATGATTTTCCTCTACCTCACATTGATATGTTGGTAGATAGCACGGCCAAGTTTGAGGTTTTCTCCTTTATGGATGATTTTTCAGGATACAACCAGATTAAGATGGCACCTGAAGACATGGAAAAGACAACCTTTATCACACCCTGGGGAACATTCTGTTACAAAGTGATGCCATTTGGGTTAAAGAATGCTGGTGCGACATATCAGAGGGCCATGACTACTCTTTTCCATGATATGATGCACAATGAAATTGAGGTTTATGTGGATGATATGATTGCCAAGTCCCAGTCAGAGGAAGGGCACATGGAGGATCTTTTAAAGTTGTTTCAGTGTTTGAGAAAGTATCGTCTCCGCTTAAATCCAAACAAATGCACTTTTGGTGTCCGTTCCGGAAAATTATTGGGTTTCGTTGTCAGTCAGAGAGGAATTGAAGTGGATCCTGATAAAGTTAAAGCAATTCAGGAAATGCCAGCACCTAAGACTGAGAAACAAGTGAGAGGTTTCCTCGGACGTTTGAATTATATCTCCAGGTTCATTTCCAATATGACTGCTACCTGTGAGCCAATCTTCAAGTTGTTAAAGAAAAATCAGGGATGTGTGTGGAATGAAGATTGTCAGAAAGCTTTTGACAACATCAAAGAATATCTGCTTCAACCTCCCATTTTGCTCCCTCCAGCTGAGGGAAGGCCTTTGATTATGTACCTCACAGTACTTGAAAATTCAATGGGATGTGTGTTGGGTCAGCATGACGAGTCTGGTCGAAAAGAGTATGTAATATACTACCTTAGCAAAAAGTTTACCGAGTGCGAAACAAGATACTCGCTGCTTGAGAAAACTTGTTGTGCTTTGGTGTGGGCTACTCGCCGACTGAGACAGTATATGTTGAACCACACCACCCTATTGATTTCCAAAATGGATCCAATTAAGTATGTATTTGAGAAACCTGCATTAACTGGAAGGATTGCTCGCTGGAAAATAATGTTATCAGAATATGATATTGAATATCGAGCTCAGAAAATTGTGAAAGGAAGTGTGTTGGCAGAATACCTCGCTCACCAACCAATTGACGATCATCAATCTATCAGAATGGACTTCCCAGATGAAGATATAATGTATTTGAGATCTCAAGATTGGGATGAACCATTGCTAGAAGAAGGGCCAGATCCTGAATCCAAGTGGGGTTTAATTTTTGATGGAGCTTCTAATATTCATGGCCATGGAATTGGCGCCATTATCATCACTCCGCATGGATCACATGTACCTTTCACTGCAAGGATATGTTTTGACTGTACAAACAATATTGCTGAGTATGAAGCTTGCATCATGGGACTTGAAGAGGCCATTAATCTGAGAATTAAGATTCTTGATGTTTATGGAGATTCTGCGCTTGTGATTAATCAGATTAAAGGAGAATGGGAAACTTGTCATCCTGGTTTAATTCCTTACAAAGATTATGCCAGAAGGTTATTGAAATTCTTCAACAAAGTTGAATTCCACCACATCCCTCGAGATGAGAATCAGATGGCCGATGCTTTAGCCACATTGTCCTCCATGTACAAAGTGAATTTCCATAATGAGGAACCTCAGATAACAATCAGGCGTCTTGATAGACCTGCTCATGTATTTGCAGTTGAGGAAGCAACAGATGAAAAGCCTTGGTATTTCGATATTAAGCACTTCCTTCAAACCCAAGAGTACCCACTTGGGGCATCAAATAAGGATAAGAAAACTTTGAGGAGACTGGCTGGTAGTTTCTTCATTAATGCTGATGTTTTGTATAAAAGGAATTATGACATGGTTTTGCTCAGATGCGTGGATAGACACGAAGCAGACATGTTGATGCATGAGATCCATGAAGGTTCTTTTGGTACCCATTCCAATGGACATTCGATGGCTAAAAAGATGCTTAGAGCAGGTTACTATTGGCTGACAATGGAATCTGATTGCTACAAATTTGTAAAGAAGTGTCACAAGTGTCAGGTGTATGCTGACAAGATTCATGTGCCTCTGACACTTCTCAATGTTATTTCTTCCCCATGGCCTTTCTCTATGTTGGGTATTGATATGATTGGCATGATTGAACCCAAGGCTTCGAACGGACATCGATTCATCCTGGTAGCAATCGATTACTTTACCAAGTGGGTAGAAGCTGCTTCATATGCTAATGTGACAAAGCAAGTTGTGGTTAGATTTATCAAGAACAACATCATTTGCAGATATGGTGTACCGAGCAAGATCATCACTGATAATGGCTCGAACCTGAATAACAGCATGATGAGAGAACTGTGTGAAAGCTTCAAGATTGAACATCACAACTCTTCGCCTTATAGGCCAAAGATGAATGGAGCTGTTGAAGCAGCAAATAAGAATATTAAGAAGATTGTGCAAAAGATGGTTGTTACGTACAAGGACTGGCATGAGATGCTCCCATTTGCTTTGCATGGGTACCGTACATCTGTTCGTACTTCAACAGGAGCAACTCCCTTTTCTTTGGTTTATGGTATGGAAGCAGTGCTCCCTATTGAGGTTGAGATTCCATCATTGAGAGTTTTAATGGAAACCAATTTATCTGAGGCTGAGTGGTGTCAAAGCAGGTTTAATCAATTGAATTTGATAGAAGAAAAGAGGATGACGGCTTTATGCCATGGTCAGTTGTACCAGAAATAATGAAGAAAGCGTTCGATAAGAAGGTTCGACCTCGTGTATTCAGAGAAGGCGACCTCGTGCTCAAAAGAATCTTGTCTTTTACCTCCGATTCAAGGGGCAAATGGACTCCTAATTTTGAAGGACCATATGTTGTTAAGAAAGCCTTCTCTGGCGGTGCATTAATTCTTACAACTATGGATGGAGAGGAGCTCCCCCGTCCCGTGAATGCTGATGTAGTCAAGAAATACTTTGCCTAAAGATAATAAAAGAACAGCTCGCTAAGTTGAAAACCCGAAAGGGCGGCTTAGGCAAAAAAGAGCGTCTCGGTGGATTGAAAACACAAAAGGGCGGTCCAGGCAAAAATTAGAGACATAAACAGAATAAAATACCCGGTGGGCTGAAAACCCGAAAGGGCGGTCCAGGCAAAAGTTAGGGATTCATGGCAAGTAACTACATCAGACAAGACTTGATCATCAGCAGTCATCTGTTTATCATGAAGAAGTTCAACACATTTCAACGGAAGCCTTTGCTCAGGAATTCCAAGTTGAGAGAGAGGATGGGGTCATTACATTTCAATGTACCTTTTCCACAAAATTACCACTTTCCAAATTTTTGTAATAATCCATGGGGTCTTGCCTTTTGCAGGCTACCATTCTATTAAAAAAGTTTGAGCTTTACCCTTTATTGGCAATCTCATTTCTTCCAATATCTCTCAAAATGTCATTTATTGTTGATAGTAATTTTTGAAACAAAAAGAAAATTGATTTCAACAAAATCCTTTTGAAAATTATAAAAGAAGTTTTACTTTGATTCATGAGTGCATTACAAGGAATGGATATGCTGATGTATTCATAATGCAGAAGAAGAAGAATGTGTTCCACTCAATGCACCTTTGGCCTGGTTCAAATATGGTGTAGAACTCAATTACTGTGTTCTCTTAGCTCTGATATTCCCTAATGTTGGGCAGCATTTATTCTAAAGCCATCAAAAGATTGTTACAACAATTTTTGCTCCGATGTTCAGCTTGAGACATGCTTGATTATGTTATCTTTCGAACTTCGTCGCTTGAGTTAATTCTTGTGCTAAGTTTTGGCAGCATATGCATCATTAACATACATCAAAAACAGTCATACATTTCACATTTGCTATCATGAGGTTTACTGTCAAACAGATTGCTCTTTCATTTAGAGTGTCTTAAGCAAAAAAAAAACTCACTTTCCTTGAAAATCCCCACTGAATTTGTTTCTAGGTGGATAATATGTTTCAATTTTTCTGTTCAGATGACTACGAACAGAAGACCAGTGAGTTTCTCCCTCACATGGTCTAGTCTTTTTGGCAGCTTCTTTCCATTTTGGTCATGGAGTGAATTTTTGTCACTGGATGATGAATATTGAGACTAGGCATTTATGTATGCATCCTCAAATCATTGAAAAAGTATTATTGATTGCTCTTCACCATCATTGGTACAAAGGGGCACCTCTTCATGCCTTCAGTGGAACGATGGTATGTGTTATCGTCAGTGGTACGGCGGTACATCTCTTTCATCGTCAGTGGTACGTCGATGATTTATCCCTTTTATATCATCAGTGGTACGGTGGTATATCTTCTTCATGCCTTCAGTGGAACGTTGGTATGTGTTATCGTCAGTGGTACGGCGGTACATCCCTTTCATCGTCAGTGGTACGTTGATGAATCATCTCTTTTTATATCATCAGTGGTACGGTGGTATACCTCTTCATGCCTTCAGTGGAACGTTGGTATGAGTTATCGTCAGTGGTACGGCGGTACATCTCTTTCATCGTCAGTGGTACGTCGATGATTTATCCCTTTTATATCATCAGTGGTATGGTGGTATACCTCTTCAGGCCTTCAGTAGAACGTGGGTATGTGTTATGTCAGTGGTACGGCGGTACATCTTTTCATATCATCAGTGGTACGATGGTGTGATTTCTGTTAACGGAAAATTGGCATTCTGATTCAGGATGCATACTTTCTCATCCCCAGTGAAAGAGGATGTTCCCCTTTTCTCATCCCCAGTGAAAGAGGATTCTATAACCTCTCTGACGCGAAGTGTTTTCCCTAGAGAAATTTCTTTCCCCACCAAAGTTTCATCTCTCCAACAAAGTCTTGCCTTCCCCAGCGGAGATTTTCCAGCAAGACATTTATTTTCCCCAGTGGAGTACCTTTTACTCCCCAGTGTTGTCATGCTTTATTATCATCATATGCATTCATTAAACATTGCATTGCATCTTAGGATCAAAAATTGTGTTTTATATATTTAAGTCTCTTCGATTTTGTCAAAACGAAGATTTCCAATCATCGTATCTCCAAATCGAAGAAACTTAAATAGGGGCATCTGTCATACCCCAATTTTTGACCCTAAGATCCTATATCATTCATATCCCAATCACTAATCAAGAGCTTCACTTGGAAGTTTTGTTTATGGTGTTGCACTCACCTCATCAATAAGAGGGACCATCAAGCACCAATGATTGTTTATCTTGTATGCATATTATACTAACCCAAATACCAAAAACATTGCTTTGTTTCTTTGTAGGCTTTTGTTTTGTAGGTACCAAGCCAAGACATGCAATAAACAAGGCATTTTTCAAATTTTTGACTGATGAAATCGATTTCCCTACTGGGTAAATCGATTTCCCTGCAGCAATCTTCAACAAAATCACATTCTGGACAGCATGAAATCGATTTCCCTCCTGGGTAAATCGATTTCCCTAGTGTATTTTGCGCCAAATTCTCTTCTGGAACAGAGTGAAATCGATTTCACTCCTGGGGAAATCGATTTCCTTCAGGCGAAATTCAAAAAAATAGAAAGGGAAGCTTGATTTGATTTTGGCACCTATTTTCTTTGACCATTTTTGTCATTTTACCAATTTTCCACCTCATCAAGATAATTCCCTTCATTAATTCTATTTTAACCCCATTTTACCACTTTTACCATTTAATTGCCACTTTAATCACCAATTAAACACAAGCTAATTACCAAATGCAAAAAGACCAAACTACCACTACTCTTGCTCTCATCCTATAAATAGAGCCCACTACTCTCTCATTTCTCAAGCTTTGAGAGCCAACAAATCCCTTGCAATTTCTCTCCTCATCCTTACCAAATTCACCAAAGCTCTTTGTTCTTTCATAAAGTTTGTGAGTCACACTTTGAACCTCACAAACTTTGAGCTAAACCACCATCTATTTCACTCTTTTTTCTTCAATTGTTGAGAGATCAAGATTTGTGTTGGTGATTCTTGAAGTAGATCTAAGTTTTGTTCAAGATTTGGTAATTTTCTTCATCCTTTTTGTATATCACAATGTGATTCTTTGTTGTTTGTGTTCAATGCATCTTTGATGCTATATTGGTGCTAATTGATAGTAATTTGATGGAAAATTCGTGCACAAGTTGATGTGTGATCATAAGGTGTTTGTATATTTGTTCAAATCAAGTTTCATGCCTTTAAATGTTGTTTTTGCTGCTGAACGTAACTTGTTTTTTTTTGAAAACTGCATTATGGAAATCGATTTCCCCCTGCATGAAATCGATTTCCAGCAGGCAGAATGTGGTTTTTTGCCTTTTTTTGTGCTTGTTTTGGCTTCCTTCTTCCTACACTTCATTAATATCATTGGATCTAGGGTGTTGATAGGTTTGAAATGACCTAATCCACAAAAATGGATGAATGATATTAATGATAGTGTGAGTTGATTATCTTTTGTGTTTTCATCCTTATTTTCAGGAGAAATTCAAAAAAATAGAGAGGGAAGCTTGATTTGATTTTGGCACCTATTTTCTTTGACCATCTTACTCGTAGTGGTAAGATGCTTTTCATGCATTCCATGGTGCATGGGTTCAACACCCCATGGGAACAATTTTTTAAATTTTGATATTTAAGAACTTAAGAACTAAACAATATAATAATAATAAAAAAGTGCCACATGGAATTAAATTAAATAAAAAAATAATAATAATGCCACATAAGCCAGCCACTCAATTAAAATAATAATAAGAAGTTGCCACATCAGATTTTTTGATGATGTGGCTGGCTGAAGGTCCAAGTTGAAACTTTTAAAATTTGTTAAGGCAATAATTGCAACTTTTTTTTTCGCAGGGGGTTTTTCAAATGCACCCCATATGGCAGGGGTGAAAATAGGTATTAACCCTATAAATTATTTACAGGCCTTATTACTTCATATTCAACCTAGAATGAGAATATTGTATAGAAAAAGTTCATGTGAAGCCATCCTGTTAAAACGTGTTAATGTTTATATCATAAGATATAATTAAATAAACATGTAACTAATCACCTAACTAACACCATATCTAAGCAAACTAACTAGTACACATGACCACTTAATCATGTATACAATTTGACACCACTCTAAAGTAGTTCTAACTACTGTTACAGTTCAATTGCAACAATATTGAGTTCTACATATATATTTGTATATTACATAATATTTTGTTCACCTAATCATATAACTATTTACTATGCTAGAATTTTAGAGAATGAAATTTAAAGAATATGAGAAACTTGTCTTTTTATAACCAAATGTCTTCTTATTGGCGCTATGTTTATTCTTACTTAACAAAAGTTGTTCACTTTTTGCAGAAATTGAGAGAAGAGTTGTAGAAATTTGATTGAATTTGTTTTTTTATCGAAGAACAATTGAAGTAAGTATTCATTATAGAGTCATCTTGACATATTTCAATATTTAAATTTTGTTAAACACTTACATTGTTTTACTATATATAGTTCTTAATTTTGTTAAATTTTTAAATACTGTATATATGTATGAAAGAAACATGGAATTGGTTAAAGAAAAATTAAAACTTCTCGTGAATGCATAGTTGTGTAAAAAAACGAACTGCTACTTCTCTACTGCAGTTGTAACAATTTTTGACACTTTTAACACTATACTTCCACTGGTGGAAAATATGCTTTAAAACTACACTGGACACTTTTCTCACTATATTCCACTGGTGGATATCTTACTTCAAGACTGCACTTTTTACTTTCTTGTTGAAAAATGAAAATACAATCAAGTCTTTATATAGACCTAAGAGACTTCTGCTATACTAGGAAATTAAAGCAAATTAATACTATTAATAGCCCACTAACCTCTTGGCTTTTCCACTACAAGAACTCTTGGCCTTTCAACTACAAGAGACTCTTTATTTTTCCACTAACTTATTAATAAACACCCATTTAACATAACATTAAAGTTTATTCAACAAAACTCCCCTGTAAACTTAAATGTTTCTTCTATCCATCATGCCTATCAACTTCTTGCCTCTGTCGAAAATTTCTTTCGATAATGGTTTTGTGAAAATATTTGTTGCTTGATCCTTGCTTGCTACATCCCTCAATTCGACACTTCCTTCCTTCACATGTTCTCGAATGAAGTGGAAGCGAACGTCGATGTGTTTGCTCCTTTCATGATTCACTAGATTCTTTGCTAACTCAATTGTTGATTTGTTGTCCACTTGTATTACTGTTGCACCTTCCTGTTTTAGCTTCATTTTGCTCAACAATCTTCTAAGCCATATTGCATGACAAACGCACCAAGATGCTGCTATGTTTCATCTTCACATGTCGAGAGTGTTACAATCGGCTGTTTCTTTAAAATCCATGTAAAAGCGGTATTTCCCATAAAGAACACATATCATGAGGTGCTTTTTCGATCATCTACATCTCCGCACCAATCGTTGTCGGAATAACCAATCAACTTGTAATATTCTGCTCTTGAATAAAACATTCCAAGTGACACAGTTCCTTGGATATATCGAAGGATTATTTTCAATGCCTTCCAATGTGTATATACTGGTTCCTCCATGAAACGACTTACAATTCCGACACTTAGCGAAAGATCTGGCCTTGTACATGTGAGATATCGAAGACTTCCTACCAAACTTCGATATTTTCTTGATTCGATGCGTTCTCCTCCGTCAAATTTCGACAACTTTACACCTGGTTCCATTGGCGTCGAAATCGGATTACAGTTTTCCATCTTATATTTTTTCAAGATTTCTTTTGCATATTTCTTCTGTGAAATGAAAATTCCTGTTTCTTCTTGTCGAACCTCCAGACCAAGAAAGAATCTCATCAGACCTAAGTCTGTCATCTCGAATTCATGTGTCATTGTGCCCTTGAATTCTTCTATCATATGACTGTTGTTACTCAAGAAAATTAGATCATCAACATAGAGAGAAACGAGTAACAAGTTACCTCCATTCTTCTTTACATACAGAGCATGTAAGGACATTGCTTGAAACTATTCTCTTTGAAGTATGTGTCGATTCGTGTATTCCATGCTCGCGGTGCTTGCTTCAACCCATAAAGCGCCCTTTTCAACTTTAGCACTTTTTCTTCTTTTCCAACTTTCATGTATCCGGGTGGTTGTTCGATGTAAACTTCTTCTTCGAGCACACCATTTAGAAATGCTGTCTTGACATCCATTTGAAATATCGGCCATTTGAATTGAGCAGCTTGTGAGATAAGTAATCGAATTGTCTCTATTCTTGCAACAGGAGCAAATACTTCATCATAATAAATTCCAGTTTTCTGTTTGTATCCACTTCGCACCGATGGGTTGACTTCCTTTTGGTAATTCTGCTAGTTCCCATGTGTTGTTGCGTTCGATGGCCTCAATTTCTTCGTTCATGTCAGTTTTCCATTTTTCGTCTCGTAACGCTTCTTCGAGGCTAACGTTTTCAGTATCTGCCAAAAGACATACAAGGTGTACTTCTTCTATCATATCATACAAATCTTGAAGACTTCGCATTTTGGGTTGTAGAGGTTCATCTTCATTGTCAGAATCTTCAAGTTATGTTGAATTGCTTGTTGGTACAGCGACTGGTGTTTCTCTAACTTCAACGATAACTTCTTTCGAATTGTTCCAGTCCTACTTGCTCATTTCGTTTATTTGAACGTCTCTACTCACTATCACCTTCTTGCTTATGGGATCGAATAGCCTGTACCCTTTTGTCTTCCCATCATACCCAATGAATACATACTTCTGACTTTTGTCTTCAAGCTTTGTTCTTTGTTGATCCGGAACATGTGCATAAGCCACACTACCAAATACTTTGAGATGAGAAACGGTTGGCTTCTGCCCACTCCATGCTTCTTGTGGTGTTTGATCTTCTAACTTCGAATGTGGACATCGATTTTGAACATAAATGGCACATTGTAGAGCTTCTTCCCAGGATTCCTTTGACATGTTCTTGCTCTTAAGCATTGATCGAACCATGTCGAGAACTGTTCGATTCTTCCTTTCAGCCACACTGTTTTGTTGAGGTGAACATGGTGCAGTTAGAAATCTCCTTATGCCATGCTCTTCACAATACTTCATAAAGGCTGTCAAAATATACTCACCCCCTCTATCAGATCGAACTGCTTTGATGTGTCTGTCAGTTTCCTTCTCCACCATCACTTTGAACTTTTTGAAAACCTCGAATGCTTCATATTTTCTTTCAAGAAATAAACCCAGGTCTTTCGTGAGAAATCATCAATAAAGGAAATGAAATACCTTTTGCCACTGAAAGATTCCGGAGTGATTGGCCCACATATGTCAGTATGAATCAGTTCGAGAATATGTTTAGCTTGATATTCTGCCTTCTTTTGAAATGAGGTTCTTGTTTGTTTGCTAAGCACACATTCTTCACAAAACTTTCCTTCATAGTCCATGTCTGGTAGTCCGTGCACCATGTTCCTCTTTGCTAACCTTCTCAGACCAACATGATGTAGATGACCAAAACGTAGATGCCACAATGATGCTTTGTCTTCGACATTGACTTGCAAACATTTTCCTCGAACGCTTCTCAAGTTTAGTTTGTACATTCGATTTTTCCCCTTTTCGACTAGAGCAACCAGATGCCCTAGCTTGTCCTTCAAGTGTAATATCCGATCTTTCATGAATATCGAATAACCCTTTTCCGTGAGTTGCCCTAAACTCAAAATATTGGTCTTGAGATCTGGTACATAGTACACATCTTGGATTGACCCAGTCAAGTCATCCTTCTGCAAGTAACAAATCGTACCTTTGCCTCCGACCTTCACTTTCGATGCATCTCTGAAAGACACACGACCGTCTTCAATTTTTTGCATTTCTTTAAACAGGTGTTTGTTCCCATGCATATGATTGCTTGCCCTTGAGTCGAGGTACCACAAATTGTCGTTATTGGTGTTGATTTCATTTTGAGCCATCAAGAGAAAACCTTCATTCGCTTCAGCTTCCAAAGCTAGATTGGTTGTTTCTTCTACCTTCTTTTCGACTCGACAATCTTTTGCAAGATGTCCCATTTTATCACACTTATAGCATTTGTAGGAGTTGCGATCCTTCGCGTAATGACCATACTTCCCACACTTGTAGCATTCGAAGTTGGTGTAGTTCGAACGACCACCTCTTTGACCTCGTCCTCTACCATGCCAATTTTGCTGGCTTGACTGTCCTCTCTCGAAGTTACTGCCTCGGCCACTTCGACCACTGTCACGACCTCCACGGCCACGTCCTTTTCCTCGAAAGTTTTGAGAAAAGAGCACCTTTTCGTCTTTGGGGGACTCCTTGGTATGAACTGCTTTGTCGTTCGTCTCCTCCTTCTTTTTGATCTTACGTTGTTCGTGTGCCTCGAGAGAACTAGCTAACTCTTCGACTATGAGAGTTGTAAGGTCCTTCAACTCTTCTATCACGCACACAAAATTCTCAAAGTTACCAGATAAATATCTGAGAATCTTTTCGATAATACGAGCATCAGTCATCGTTTCTCCATTACGATTGAGTTTATTCACCACTGTTTATAAACGTGTGATGTATTCTAATACAGTTTCTGACTCCTTCATCTTCATTCTCTCCAATTCTCCTCGAAGACTTTGAAGACGAACTTGCTTGACTCAGTCAGCTCCTTTGTATACTTTTTCTAACATGTCCCATGCTTCTTTCGAAGTCGTTGCACCTGCAATATTTTCAAAGCCTGATTCAACAACAGCTAGGAACAAGATGTACAGCGCCGTCTTATCCTTCGAACGCGTCTCTTTCAACACCTTGGTTTGAGCTGCTGTATACCCTACGGTATTATTTAGTTCTGTGAAACCAGTTTCGACTGTCTAGAGATCCAAGAAGAGCTTTCATTTGGATACTCCAGTTTCGTAATTCACCTTCGTTAATCGTGGTAGCGGCATTTGACTCATCGTATTCGCCATTAGCTCTGATGCCAATTTGTAAAAAAACTGACTGCTACTTCTATACTGTAGTTGTAACAATTTTGGACACTTTTAACACTATACTTCCACTGTTGGAAAGTATGCTTTAAAACTGCACTGGACACTTTTCTCACTATATTCCACTGGTGGATATCTTACTTAAAAACTGCACTTTTTACTTTCTTGTTGAAAAATGAAAATACAATCAAATCTTTATATAGACCTAAGAGACTTCTGTTATACTAGAAAATTAAAGCAAATTAATACTATTAATAGCCCACTAACCTCTTGGCCTTTCCACTACAAGAACTCTTGGCCTTTCAACTACAAGAGACTCTTTATTTTTCCACTAACTTATTAATAAAAAGCCATTTAACATAACATTAAAGTTTATTCAACAAGTTGTACCTGATCAATGTTACTGTCTAAAGTGTAAAATTAGGTAAATAATAGTCTCTCTTATTGGAAACATGATAAATAATGTCCATGAAAAATCAATACTAAAGTTAGCTAAAATTATAAAACATACAAGACACACTTGGATATGAGAACAGAATAATCTAATGAAACATTCTCCTAAAATAACTACACTAATAGCTCTGTTATAGTTCTCACATACAAGACACTTGATACCTTAATTAGGTTGAGTTTTGTCAAATTTCAAAATTGTTTCTTTCAAATCTCCGATCAAACGAACGATCCAGGTTTTCACACAACAAAACCTTGTATCTCCTCAACTGTTTTCATAAACAGTAAATAAATTGATGGGCCTCTATTAGAGTGTAAGTCCCAACACCTTTTTCTTTTCTTAGTTTGTTTTCAAAACTGTATTTTCAAAATCTTCTTTCTGTTTTCAAAACATTCTTCTGGTATTTGAAGGGCATTATTCCCAGTGAAAATCTTCAGATACCTATGGACCTTTGTCCATCTTCACTTCTTCTGTTTTCAAAAACCCTTAACTGTTTATTATAAGTATTCAACTGTTATCAACAAAACAACAAAAAATTGTTGTTGAGGCTTTGGGCATACTTCTTCAAAGGCCTCCACTCCATCCAGGTTAGGCTTTACAAGTTTTCAATTTATAGTCTTTATTTAAATTAGTGTCAAATATAGAA
This sequence comes from Vicia villosa, assembly GCF_029867415.1. NCBI lineage: Eukaryota > Viridiplantae > Streptophyta > Magnoliopsida > Fabales > Fabaceae > Vicia > Vicia villosa. The sequence continues at coordinate 61,132,638 of NC_081186.1, forward strand.
CTGTTTATATATTGTTTAGAACTACGTCTGAGTGAAACCTTAGGACAGTTAAACTATATATATATTATAGGAATATGGCCTAGGATTGAGAATGTCTTCCCGGTGAAGGCTCTTTCCTAATTAGAGATCTTTAGTTTAAACCCTCAAGATGAATTATTCCCGGTGAAACATCTTGAAAAAAGCCTTAGAACAAAAAATAGGACACATCCACCCAAAGAGGAATTATTCCCGGTGAAACCTCTTACCCATTTGCTTAGAGCCAAAATAAGTTCAAAACCACATAGCTTTCTCTTGTGCTATAACAAGGACCCTCGATGACCCTCGATTAGCCTCCTCTTGGGCTTTGTACAAGGACCCACAGGCTTCTTAAAAGCATTTCCAGCTTCCTCTTGAGCTTGTATACAAGGACCCATCAGGTTTCTTATAACCATAGGAACAGGTCTTTAGTTACCTTTTAGCCTATCCTGGTGAGTTTCTTCCATTCTTTAAAACCAGACTTTAAAACAAGCTAAGATTGTCTCAATCTCATATTGAGTACACCTTTTGGAATGAGAGACATGGACAGCCTCTGTCACCCTTATCTTCATCAATATCCCTTAGCAGAGTCTAGGATCCATATTTGCTTATCCTCAGTCAGTGTCAGCCTTAATCTTGGGCTTTAAACAAGAAGTCTCAATTAGATAATCTTTCTGCCATTTTAACAAAAATCCCTGGAAAGGGTCAGCCTCCAAAATCACTCCTTCAAATCCAAAAAATCATTCTTTCAAAAAGATAAATTCCTCAAAAGAGTCAAAACCCCTGGAAAGGGTTAGCCTCCAAAAATCCAGTCTTTTAATAGACGATTTCTCCAGCTGAATAGAGTCATCCATAGTCTTCAAAAATTCAGTTTCCTCAGCAGTTAGCCACAACCTTGGGCTTCATACAAGGCACAAAAATAGAGTCTCCGTAAGTAGAGTCAGCCACAATTATGGGCTTTGTACAGAACACCAAATAAAATCCATCAAATAAATACTCTCCAACTAGAGTCAGCCTCAATTCTGGGCTTTGTACATAACACAAATTCCCTGTAATTAACCCCCAGTAGAGTTATCTCCCAGAGTCAATAAAAACAATCAAAAAGCCTCAAGCTTGGGCCTCATACAAGCCAGCTAAAAATCAAATCTTTCAAGCAATAGATAGACATAGCTTATCTCTATAAAGAGATCTTTCTCCTATCTCACCACATTCAAACAAACATTTCAACATTTCAATTTCAATTTCAATTTCAAACATTCTCCCATTTAGGACTCTGAAAGGCATGCTCTGAGGCAAACAAACCCAGACTTGTATACTCTCCCTAATTTGGATGAGAATCTTTCTTTCATTTAAGAGAACGCGACTGGCATACTTGCAAACATACAAGTAAGGTCCCTATCTTAATGAAATGAATTCAGCTTTTCTGTCACTTTAAAATGTTTGTGGTGGAATAGTAGAAATATCTCTCTATAAAGATGATTTCATGTCTCTTTATTGTAAACAGAGATTTAATTCAAAGCTTCAACCTTGAGCTTCAAGAAAGGCACCAAAAATATTTTTAAATTCCTTAATTAATTCCCCGAACTACATTAAGCTCTTACTTCCATTAGGGATATGTAGGCATGAGGTTCACAAGGAATCTCAGCGAGCTAATAAAATACCAAAAATAGTCAGTCTGTCTTTTTAATTCAATTTAATTCCTTCTCCTAACACAAAGGAGAAACTTTCCCAATCATTAGCAGTAAACACAATCACAATGACACATAGAAGATTCCCGTAGAGTACTACGGATATGTAGGGTGCTTAAACTCTTCCCTATGTATAACCGACCCCCCGGACTCCAGAATTTCTAGTCTAGGTGAATCCCCAGACTTAGCAAACTCCTAGGGTTAATTTGAGATCTTTTTCCCCTCTCCTACTCGTTAGGACAATTAAAAAGTTCGTGTGATATCGTGGGAAGAACTGAAACAAAATTCATCCCGCCACGGGCGCATTCTCCTTCCAAATTTCGCGTGAAGGGTCTAGCATGCCGTCCTCCCAAGTGAAACGGGGAGGTAAAAAAAACGACACCACATATCTCTATTAGAAACATACTATTTTAACATAGAAGCCAATTTCATCAAACCATGCCCATTTACTAATTAGCCAATGTATATATATACCTATCATATATTTACATCAATAAAGTGTGATGTGGTTTGCATTTTTACTTGACTAAGATGCTAACAATATCATTTTCATTAATAAATGGGATGTGTTTCACGTTTTCATTTGGACCAATAGCTAGTAACAGTAGCCTTTTCTATCAATAAAGTAAGTTGGTGATTCACAATTTCATTTGGCCAATAGTACATCAACAGTGGCGTTTTTCATTCAATAAAAAGTGTTAGTTCAAGTGACCATGTGACTAAAACTAGCCACTGTAGCGAGTATGAAAAGAATGAAATAGACATGTTTGCTAGCGAATACGATAAGTAGTATCGCTGTCCAGCTTACACTTCCGTCTGTCACCAATGCCATGTGTGACATCATTCGGTCTCCCATTTCCAGTCTCAAAGTTATATGAACACAACAATATTCTTTCCGGTATTAAGCTTTGGTTTTCAAATTTCAATTTATCAACAGATTCCACTATACTAAACAGAAATTAAACCACATATTTTATAAGATTTAACTATGAATAAATATAAATATGTTAATCTACCAATTACCCCATTATACTAGCCCACAATGATTAGGGATTCTCCCCCTTACCTCTTGATTTTTCCTCCAAAACCCTAGCTTTTCTCTTCTTGTTCGTCTCCTCCACTTCAATTCTTTAAACCAGAAAATGAAAATGATGCTCCTACTCCTCATTTCCTTTCTTACTATCTTTATTTATTATATTGGGCTTAAAATGAATAACACCTCCTAATTGCTTATAACTCCAATAAATAGGCCCAATTAATCTAACTCTTTAATAACTTAATTAACTCTATTAAACACAAATGCACTCGAGTTTAATTAATTAAATTAATAATTATATCTCATAACGGTTAAATAATTAATTAACACACCAAAGAGTATAAAATATTATAATAAAATAAATACTATAAAAACGGGTTGTTACAACTTCCATTTGAGATTTGATGATCTGGGCAACTTCTTTGGACCTTGGTGATGCTAACTAGATGCTTAGAACACCTTACGATGGCTGAATTCTCCTACCAGAATCAAGTTGCAAATGGAAAAAGTGAAAATGGAGGGTGATGGTTAAGGTGTTACAGATGCGGTGTGAGTGTTGCTACAACTTCTATGTGGTGTATATGAAGTTTTGGGATGGTTGGTTTGCACATAAATGAATTGGAACTCAAAAACTATAACTTTATGCAAGTTGAGATTTTGGAGATTCTAGGTAAGAAGTGAAGTTAAGATTTTGTGTGTGTTTGATTTCATAAACAAAGGCCCTTATTTATAGGCACAATTTATGGTTTGTGGGGGGCATATGATAAAAAAGGTATATCAAGTTCAAATTGTGTTTGCTTGCTTCTTTGTGAAGAAAAGTGAGACTTGGTTCCCATGAACATTGGCAAGCTTTAATCAAGCTTTACATGTTGGTTTTTTCATGTTCCAAAGTCAGAAGCAACAAGTTATGGGCTCAAGATCAAAGTGGTTATGATTAAAGTCACTTTACAAGAATGGAAGTGCCATCTTTATGCCATAAGTGGAATGATCTTGTGAACAAAGGCTATATCACTTGGTCACTGGCTCAAAAGTTTGTGTAATCCTCTGATTAGAGGGAGATTTATAAGCAAAAAGGTTTGTAAATAAATACTATGCAACTTTGGTTAGATTTTCAATGTTTTGGCTCAAAGAATGCTTCATGAAAATGATATTAACTTCAATATTGGAACCCCATCTTCATCTCTTTGAAACTTACAACTCAAGTATGATATGAATAAGTTCTTGTATTTTTTGGAAATCCCTAAACATCCTCTACAACTTTGGTGTTTGGAGTTTTCTCAAACTATCAAAGGATTTTGATGGAAATTGGACTCAATGTTGGGCACTATTAAAGAACAAATCTTCCTTCATGAGATTTTTCAAAGTGTTGGAAAAAGTTAGCAACTTCATGGCTTCATAACTTGATATCCTTTCATTTTTGGAAAAATATTCACATAAACAAAGTTGTAGATCATGAATTCCTCTTCAATTCAACCTTCGGACCATGAAAAATGGTGACTTATTGAAGAAGTTATGTGCTTTCAAAGTTGATCATAAAACATGTGATTTCTTCATTATAAAATCAAAACCCTAACTTTGACTTTTGATTATTTGATTGATTTTTATTGATCAAATGACTTCAATAATCTCATATTCATGATTTTGATCTTTAATAGTCCATGGTTGACTAAATTTCTCAAGTCAAGGGTGATTTTGGAAAGTTGACTTTTCCAAATGAATCGCAATCTTCCAAGTATCAATTGAATCAAGCTCTTCTTGCCAAATTTTTGTAATGAGTGGATTATAATGAAGAATTTTAGACTCTTGAATCATGTTTTGAGTCCTAAGAGCTTTCCTTGACCAAGAGTCAACTTTTGAGAGAATTGGGTCAAAACTTCTAATTGTGTGCCAGATGAATTTGAAAGTTGTTGATCTTGATTTGAACGACACTTGGGCTTGGATATTGATGAGAGGAATCACTAGAGCATATGATAAAGTTTGAACTCCTTTGTGAGCTTTAAAACCCTAATTTTCCTAAGTTCCTTGATTAATCACCTATCTTGTGAAACAAGCAACAAGTAAACACAACTTTTTTTTGTATATTTTTTCGGGTTTGCAAATGATGCATGAATGATTTTTATATGAGATGAAGGATGATAATGATGATCAAATTCTTTGAGATTCAATGAAAATGAGGTGGGATCACAAAGTCAAAAATTAGGGTACATCAATACTTTCCTCACTTTCACCTTGATCTTCGTCTTCTATAGTGTTGGATACAAAGAAATTACTCTTGTTCTTCTTTTCTGATTGTCAATTATAGACATCTCAATGGTTTGTAGATAACTAACAATTTCATCAACTTTATTTTTTCTTAGGTCTTGGGCTTCTTCAATAGTTGTAACCTTCATATCAAACTTCTTCGGTAGATATTTAAGGATTTTTTTTGGCCAGCGTCTATTCATACATCTTCTCTCCTAAGGTAAAAGAAGTGTTGGCAATGTCGCACAGTATAATGTTGAAGTCAAAGATGGATTCATCTTCATTCATTCTTTGATTCATAAATTTTTTTGTGAGGAGTTACAAACTTGACATACAAAATTTGGATGTGCCTTCATGTGCAGTTTTGAGAATCTCCCATGCTTTTTTAACTTCAGTACATATGCTGATTAATCTAAACATGTTCTTATCCAAGCCATTGAAAATATAATTCAAATCTTTGGAGTTTCCAAGAGCTTCATCATTTTCAGCATTTGTCCTTTCAACTTTAGGCTTTAAGATTGATATTCCATCTTCAGAAAGCAACAATGTTTGGCTTTCTAATAATTATAATTGGTGCCATCCAAGACAGGTAATCTATTGAATGATCCTCCATTCATCGTTTTGTAAATTTTAACAAAAAGTATCTTCCCTGGAGCTCACCCATAATAGGGTGTCTGCTCAGATGCCAATTGAAATCATGTTCTTAACGGGATAGTTATGGACACAATGTTTGTGGAAATTATGCACAACTTTATGATAACAATTTGAAAACAATTATGAAATAAAAACAAAAAGCAATAAAAAAAGAGGATTATTAACCTAATCGGTACAACGACACCCACGTCAGGGGGGGCTTCTAACTCAATAAAGGAAATCCACTCTCAATAGAATTAGTATAAAGTATCTTAGATGAACAACTCTTTTTCAATGCACCTCTTCTAAGTTCTACCCATGTATTTCTATTTTGGATTCTCCCTAAATATGAGACTCATCTCACTTTCTCTCAACCACTAACCCTACTGATCAACACAATAAATAGTTTGTAGAATATGGAATTACAACTCAACTAACAAAACAATATTTATGCCGTTAGATATGAATGTAGGTTCTAGAGTGTTTCACAAATAATAACACAAACAAAAGACTCAAAATAGAATTCCTAAAACAAATATTCTTCAATAATTGCGCACCTTCTAATTTTAAATTTGAGTCTCCTTAAATAGCATTGCAACTTCTAGTATTTTCTCCAATGAGCACAAGATTTGATCTCGTCCATATTTGTTAAGGATTTTGTTTTGATTTGGTTTTTGAAAGCCTCTAACAAAAAGATTTTATTTATTTTGATTCAAATTTAAATCTCCAATTAACTAGATTTTATCTCATTCAATATTATTAAACAAATATTAATAACACATTGCCAAAATTTATCAACAAATATGTTTGGTCAAGTCCACAAAGTTTGCTCAGAAAGGTAGCCAAGTTGCGAGAAGCAGCATTCTCACCAACATTTGCCTGATGTTCCAAAGTGTGAGCCATTGCTTCCAAAGCAGCAGAAATCGCAACATCGTTCCTTCCAGCCATCTCAACTCGTCACTACAACACAAAAGCAATCAACACAAATAACAATACGATTATTGTTAGACTATACTACGACACGACACATAGCCGAACGGACCGACCTGTTCTGATACCACTAATATAACACCCCAAATCTACCCCGCAAATATTACGGAAAATCAGAGTGCGAAATCTCAAAACAAACATCATGATTCGAGGCTTCACAATTGTCAACTTAAAAAAATCACAAATCATACTCTTAATCATAGAGACATAACACATATAACGGAGGAATCATACTTCATAAAACTTTCAACCCAAATAGTTCATAATATCGCAGCGGAATTCATCAACATCATAATTCAAATCATACATCTATGCCAACCATGGCAATCAACAAATCTAACATGTCTCAACATAAGGATAATGACAAAAAAATCCAACAAGGTATCACGACATAAACAAAGACAATAAACGTCCCCCGAGTATCACGTATATGAGCATAGACACGCCGACTCGAGATATAAGGTAGACGGATACTCCACGTTGTTACCTGCACGTTACCAACAAAGGATAACATTCAAACAGAAGGAGTAAGATATCATTCATTATAAATAAACGTATGATAATATTTAAATCATGGTAAGGATCATACATATATCACCACTTCTCATCACATAACATCTCATCATCACGTCACAACAAACACCTCATCATCTCAATAATTCCAACACAAATCAATGCAATTTAAATTCAATTCAAATGCGACTCGAATTATACAAATGCATGTGGTACCATTTTGAGTAAAACTCCCGTCTCAAACATTGCCACTTAGGCCATCGTCGTTGCCATTTTCAGGCTAATAGTCGTTGCCATTTTCAGGCTAAAGTCACTTATGAAATGGATGCAACACAATGATGTAAATCCACAAAACAAACATTTACAACACGTCACAACATCGACTAAACACCATTACTTTTATAGTAATTCTTCACTTCACAATCACGTCACTATATTGTATCATCATACAACAATGTTTCACTGATCACAACAACAATCACAACATCCAACAATAAAATTCAAGTAAAGGTTTTCAAATCATATTCATTAGAAAGACATCAATTAAAGCTCCATGGAGGTTCAAACGGAACATAAAAAGGAGTTACGGATCAAAAGATACATCATTTCAAAGTTTTAACAAGTTTTGCACAGCAAGGTCCGCTTAGCGACCCTCAACCGCGCTTATGGAAACTCAAATTCAATAACCCAACTTGAAGCGCGCTTCTAAAAACTAAAAACATAAGCGAAATGAAATAAGAGCTCCGCTTAGCAGACCAGCTCCACTTAGCGAGCTCACTTAATTTTTTCAAAAACAAACAACATCCGCTTAGCGGCCTCGAGCCGATTAGCGGACGTGCGATTCTGCAGAAAAATAACAGCAACACAAAACTGCAAAATCACACACTCACCATTCAAAACTCATTCCAAACAGAAATTAGACACATATAATCACAACATCTAACATCATTTATCATCAATCATCAATCAAAACATGATTTCATTCACAAATTCATGGAAAATCATCACAAACCCTAAGATTCTACAACATACAATTCATGGTTTCTACATATCATCTAACCTACACTAAACATCATCATACATCCCTTTAGCATTAAAGAACCCCACCCTTACCTTAGGTTTTGGATTGAAGCCAACTCTATCTTCAACCTTGAGTTCTCCTCTTCTCTTCACTCTTCTTTTCCTAATTTCCACCAAATGAAATTCTAATCTTCTATTCTCTAAAACCCTTATTTTGTTAAACCCTTACTATCTTACAAATTACTAATGGGCTCTAATTAGCACCTCTCATTTACTAATACTGACTTAGGCCCAATAACTCATACACTTACTAACTTATGATATTTACTAATAATACTCATTAAACAACAGAAATTCACTTAAACACATATTAAACACATAATTCACACAATGCACATAACATAAATAATTAAAGTAAAAACGGGTGTTACAGACCCCATTGTCTTCATTAACTTATCCTTAAACTCCACTTTGCCCATACAATCATTGCCCAACAAACCCCATCAAAATATTTTTCCCCAACAAATCCAACACAGACTGCCGGAACTCATCATCACCATTGCCCATATGATCCTTCTTAGAAGGCACAGTCCCCGTTTCTTTCCCTTTTTCCCCTTCATGGCTAAAACAACATCATCAAAGATACTATCAATAGTCTCAAAAACCCCACACCATCTTAGTTCAGAGCTACCTCCTACATCTTCCTCCCCCCTTGTACAACTATTACCATCAAGACCTTTTAGATAAAGAGAAGAGCCTTTTGTTATTGATTTGTTATCTGAGAATTTTATTAAACTGTCTTCCGATGCTTCACACCCAGAATAATCTAGCTCAACTATAAATCATTCGACATTAAATCTTCCGAGTCTGTAGACTCGGAGTCAGGGATTTGAGTTTCAAAGATACCTGAACAAGCCATCGACGATCTGTGACTATCCTCTCTTAAAACCAGCAAGAAAGAAACTCCATCAATGTCCACTTTAAAAACTTCCAGAACTGCAAATTGAAGCTTCACTCTGACCATAATACGAGCCACGTCGAAACATTCGCCTTTGGAAGTAAGTTCATCTACACAAATGAAAGAGCCCAATTGTTCTCCCAATGCCATGAAAAATTCATAGTTCCACACATGTACCGGGATTCCGAAAACTCTAATCAACACCACTCTTGAATCATCAATATCTGACTCCCTCTACTTCTTGATGTCCAAAAACCAATCTTTCCACCAAGATTCACCCTCCCCAATCAAATCTTCTATAAACCCAACTTCCTTTTCTTCTAATAAGTACAAATTTCTCCCCAAGGGAGACACCTTAATCACATACAAACCCTCTATCTCAATGTGAGTTTGGATGTTATATGTCGAACCCAGTATTATGATCCTGCCCACATAAGCCTTGCTAAAATGCACCTTGTCGTCCTCTTGAGAAGAAAACCTCATCTTCTGTTCCTGTTGTTGATTGTCGACCTCACTAACATCAGCATTTTGAATTGCTTCCACGTAACTCCTTCCCTCTTTCTATCCATCATAACCTCCCGATACCCCCTTTTCGAATCAGCAAAAAAAAAAAAAACAATTCCGCCACACATTTTCCATCAGCCGTAAACCTCCTAACACTTATCCCTTATTGAATCTCGACAAATTAGCACGAATCTTCTTCCCTGCAATCTGAACATTTTCCAATCGCACCCCTAGCATCCTTACATATTCTTCCTCCTTAAAATGAGCAAAGACGAAATGCTTTCCCCTGTTGTTCTGTCTCCGTGAGATTGCCACTTCCACCACTTTACTAATACAATCGAACAGCTCAAAAATTTCCCTTGCCGATGAGAATTTCGGGAACTCCGAGATATAGAAAGATGACACAACCCCTCTTTCTTCGTGATGATTGCAATTCCTCCCTCCTGCTAGAAATACATCCCATTTGGGTTGTAGATAACTAGACCTACGCTTATACAACACCCTTTTCCACTCTGGTTCCCTGAATCCCTATTGCCTATTGTTCATCTGAAGTGAATTGTGTGGAACCCTAACCCCCTTCTAGAGAGAGGTCAGAGCATACACCACGAAGAGAGAGAAATTTTTGAGTGCGTATAGTGTTTGATAAAAGCTCAAAGTTTCTCAATCATAGGAGTTTTTTTCTTAGATGTAGCACCTTGGAGTTTTTGCTTATTTTTTGTCTTTGTATTAGGGTTGAGTTCCCCTTAACTCTTATTAATTCATCTTGCTTATAAAAAAATAGTCAGTCTCTCTTAAATTTTAGTCATTTAGCCTTTTATGTAATATTTTATATTTTTAGTAATATTAAAAAATATTAAAAATTATTTTGGGTTATATTTATTGTAGGTTAATTTTATTTTATAGTGATATATTAAATCAATTAATTAATTTTCTTATGATCAATATACCATTAATTTATTTTTGGAACCTAAATGAAACTAATTAAATATTGACTTAATGTTTGTCTTTGATGCATAAAATTATGATTTTAAAATTTAATTTATATTTGTACGAAAAATATTAGTTTATAAATCTAAATATTATTTTATAATCAAATTCAAATTATTTCACCTGATAAATAAATTAATTTTAAGAGAAATGCGTCATTGATTTGATTGAATAAGGGACAAATATTTGTAGTAAATACTTAAAATGATTAAAAATTTAAACGAGACTAATTTAAAAATTATAATATAATAGATATACAAATGTCTCATCATAATCCATTCATATCATTCATCGACTAAGAGAGCTTGATTCAATTGATACTGGGACAAATGCAATTCAAACGGAAAAAGTCAACTTTCCAATGTCAACTTTGACTTTTGGAAAATTTAGTCAAGCATGGAATTTTGAAGATCAAAATCATGAATATATGATTATTGAAGTCAATTGATCAAGAAAAATCAAGAAAATTGAGGTTACTTGCAAAAGGGATTAAAGTGAAAAAGTTGGAAAATTCACTAAGTCTACAAAATTACATGATTAAACGCTCAACTTTGAAAGCTCTTAACTTCTTCAATAAGTAACCATTTTTTATGCTCCAAAGGCTGAATTTAAGAGGCATTCAGGATCTACAACTTTGTCCTTGTGAAGGAATCTCCAAAAAGTGAAAGGATTTTAAGTTACGGAGCCATGAATTTGATGACTTTTTCTCTAACACTTGGAAAATTTTACAAGGCAGATTTGTTCTTAAAAAGTACATGACTTTTAAGCCATTTTCAATAAAAATCCCTTATAAATTTGAGAAAACTCTAAACACCAAAGTTGTAGAGGTTGTTTAGGGATTTCCAAAAAGTATAAGAACTCCTTCATAGCATTTGTGAGCTAGGAGATTTGAATTAATGAAGATGACACCATGAAGTTGTTTTTCCATGATCAACCAAGTTGCAAAACTCAAGTCATTCCTCTACAAATCTTATTTCCAGCCTATATTACTTCTAAATATCTCCATAATTTGATATTTACACCATTAATTGAAGCATTATCCAAGTGGTTAAGGGTTTGTTCTTTACACTAAAGGCACCATTGTCATTCTTGAAAAGTCACTTTACTCACAACCACTTTAATTTTGAGCCCATAATTTGTTACTTATGACTTTGGAACATATCAAAACCAACAAGCAACCATCAAAACTCATAAAATCTTATTTTATGTTTGATTAAAGCATGCTAGAAACCATGGGAACCATAACTTCCACTTTTTTTCACAAAGAAGCAAACCAACACCATTTGAATTTGGTACAACCATTTGGTATAATTCCCCCCCCCCCCCCCCCATAAACCACAAATCTCCCTATAAATAGAAGGCTTTGCCTCTTTCTTAAAACACATTAAAATCTCCAAAGTCACCCCCTTAATTGAAAGCTTCAAAATTCCACTTTGCATAAACTTGTGATTTTTGAGTTCCAAGAAATTTTTGTGCAAACTTAGCATTCAAACACTTCATATACATCATATAGAAGCTATACAAACCCTTACATTATACCTGTAATATCTCCATCACTACCCACCATCTTCATCTGTCATATTTTCATATTGAGTTAGGCAGAGAGATTGGGCACGATTCAAAGCAAAGTAAGCACATCAATAGTACCAAGGAGGTTCAAGGAAGCTCATAGGATCATTCACTTGCTGTTGCAACATCATTCAAAGGGGATGCAAACTCACTCCGTTTGGTAAGAATCTTGCACTTGAAACTCATAGTTTAAGCCATCATTTGTGTTCATTTATTAATCATTATTGTTCACATGGTTAGTGTGATATGAAGCCCTATGAAAATAGCCATTGATAGTTGCTATGTGACATTTAATTTCATTTTTTAAGTTTTAGGTTTTTTCTGGTTTCAGTCAAAATTCATGAGATACAATTAAAATAAATTAATTTTAAGCACATGATTGAGTTCCCAGTGAAATTCTAAGCAACTTTGATCACTACACTTTTGCATTTGGTTGAGAAACGAAAGAGTTGCCATTTTTTGAAAAGTTTGAGTTTGAAGAAGATGTTGGCTGCAAGCTGAAAACTGGTTTTTTCGAAGAGGAAATCAATTTCTTCAAACAAGGAATCGATTTCCTGAAGCTGTAGCAACCTGCCCTAAAAATTTAGACTATTAGAGTCACAACCTATTCTGCCAGGGCGAATAGGAAACCCTACGAAGTTTTAGAGAATCTGGGTAAGTTATTATAATCAGGTCAAGGGAAGGTGTTAGGCACCCTTAACCCTTTCCTAAGGTTTGCATTTAAGCTTTGTAAGAGTATTATGGTAAGGTTTGTGGTTTATGGATGATGACAGAAAGTGAATAGGGTTTTAAACCTAATTGAGGTTTTGGGGAAGGGGACTCGCCTTGGTTATCCAAGTGCCTACGTACCTTCTTATGGAGGATTAGAGTCTACGTAGTTCGGGGAGGGTTGTACGCCTTATAATTAGTATGAGGGTATTGAAAGGTATTTTGAATTACCGTACGCAGTTTGGTAATTGTCGCAGTTTTGAAATTCGTAGTTTGTGGATTGTGAAAGCAATTGTATTTTGATGTGGCGTACAACCTTGATTAATATTTTAAAACTTAGTATTGTTAATCGCGTTGATCAATAGCTTTGATCAACATAAATAACAAATTAAAATAAGGTTAATTTTATTGCTAATTATCATAACCAATTGATTCGGTTAAATCAAACAGCAAATTGAATTTTGATTTGTATGAATTATTTAAATTGTTTAAATAAATAATTTTATTATTAACCATCGCAATCGATTAGTTCGATTAAAATAGTTAACAAATAGACTCTTGATTTGCTTGAAAAAATTAATTTTGTCGCTAATCATCGCAATCGATTGATTCGATTGAAACGATTAACGAGGTAACCTTAATTGTGCGTATAAAATTTATATTAAATATTAATAATAATTGGCATATTTTTTTAATTAGGAGCAAATATTAATAACCAGCGCGATTATTAAATATAACCGAACCAAATATTAATTATTTAAACCTAATTATTTTAATTATTTAGAACCTAAGGTTAAATAAGAACAAATAGAAAAAACCCTAATCCTAATTAAATTAAAATTAAACTTAACTATTTAACCTAATTCATTAATTAACTCTAATTAATTAAAAAAAATAAAACCTTAATTAAGATTATAAATAAAAACCTAAAGTTAATTCTAAAATTAAAAAAAGAAAATACAAATAAAATAGTTTATAAAATAAAGATAATAAGGGTGTGTTTGGTTCAAATGAGGGGAGGGGAGGGATTTTAATGGAGGGGAGAGAATAGGAGGGGAGGGGAGGGGAGGGGAGGGGAGGGGAGGGGAGGGGATTTTTTTAATCAGATGGGTGTTTGGTTCAAACGAGGGGAGGGGAGGGGAAAGAAGGGATTTTAATTAAAAGTATGTTTGGTTCAGGAGGGGAGGGGAGGGATTTTATTAATAATTTACATTGTTATCCTTATTATCTTATATAAGTGATACAATATGATATTCAAATGTGAAAAATCTATACATATTTTTTTGTTAGTAAATTTTTTAATATTGAGTGACTAAAAAGTTATAATTTACTACATAATATTAAAAAATTGACGTCACTTAATTCGAATAAAATGTTCAAAAACAAATTAAACTATATGTTGATAACAACTTTGAAATCGTAATGAATTATTTAACACATAAAATACATAAAATAATTTATTATTAAATATAAATGGTTTAAATTTTTTAATAAAATAAATTAATTAATTTAAATGAAAAATTTTAAATTTGATATAAAAGAAAATATGATAGGATACATAACAAAATTAGAAAAAAAAACATAAATAAACATAAAAGAGTTATAAAAAAATCAAAAAAGTGAAATGATTATGATTTATATTAAGGACAAAAATTTCAAAATAATTTGAAGGTGGAGAATAATTATAATAAGTTGATAGAAGCAATCGAGAAAAATCACACAGAAGAGAGCAATAATACAAAAGAAAATGAATAATTTTAAAATATTAAAATTAAACTGAGGATATTATAGTAATTATAATAATTTTTAAAATATTAAAGTTGAGATTCCCTCCCCTCCCCTCCAAATCCCTCCGATTTGGAGGAACGCAAAAAGTGTGTTTTGGAGGGGTTTTGCTCCCCTCCCCTTCCCTCCCCTCCCCTCATAAAATTTGAACCAAACACATTTAATTAAAAATATTCCATCCTCTCCCCTCCCCTCCCCTCCATCTACCCCGAACCAAACACACCCTAAAAGGATGAAAAAACCCTGGGCGTTAATCCTGTGTGGTGTGCTGCGGAAGGTTCATGGTAGAGTTGCAACTCTGTAGGCGTTGGATTATCTCTGGCTGAGATCTGATGGCTGTGATGATGAGGGCGTATTATGGGCATCCTTTGGTCATGTGCGCTGAATCCATTAGCAAACAAATGTAAAAAAAATTA
The DNA here is from genome assembly GCF_029867415.1 of Vicia villosa. NCBI lineage: Eukaryota > Viridiplantae > Streptophyta > Magnoliopsida > Fabales > Fabaceae > Vicia > Vicia villosa. Next base: position 61,147,701 of record NC_081186.1, read on the forward strand.
AACACCCTGGGTCAGACTCGAACCCAGTACCTGGAGGGTGTAATTCTCTTCTCTTGCCAATTTAACTGTATCCCGTTAGTCATTAGTACATTACACATAATAAATTATATATGGAACAAAAATCTGAATGGACAAGTCAACCAGAATTTCAAGATGGGGCCCAGTATGACACACACGGACCAATAGAGAGAGAGATTGAGGCTAAACTATTGACCAACCAGTAACGTTGCTCCACGCGTGGTAAGAATGGAAGAGAGAGATTGAGGTTGTTGACCAACGAATGGGACGACGCCACGCCAGCGGTCCACTCTTTAACGCCACTGTTCATCATCTTCCCCGCCAGTACTTGTAGAATTACTTGTGAAAACTCCTGCGACTTTACCTGCGGATTTATCCACGGGTTCTTCTTCTTTACACCTGCGATTTGAAACCTAAAAAAACGCGTTAGAAACGGATCAAGGACGCCCAGATCCCCTCAAAAATCTCTCCTAAACACGATGGTGATGTTAGTTTTGATTGGAATGGCCTGGATTGATGAAAACGCAAGCGACCTTCTTTGAGCCCTAACAATGGCGTCTTTCGTTTAAGGCCCTAAAGCTTCACACCAATGATTCAAATCTCATCTGAATAGCACTAGCAACTCAAGCATATCATTAGTTTTAATCACAACAAGCTAAAATATGAATAACCAAAATCAGCACATGTATTGATATAGTGAACGTGATGCATGAGTTTTAAGTGTCATGAAGCTTATATAATGATTCAACCTTACTCTTTAATACCTCAGTAATGGATTGGGACGGTTTGTTTGCTTTGGACCTTGCTGTGAAACGAGAATTCTCGTGCCCTAGTTCCTTCAAGGTTTTGGAATTTTTGTGAGGATTATAGAGGCTGCCAAAATCCTCCCTTAGGGTTTGCATACATTAGGTATATATAATACAGGGAATTAGGGTAGCAAACTTGATCCAAATCCAAGTGATTGAGAGATTAAAGATTTGATTCAAAATTAAATGAAAAGTTTCTATTTTTTCATTCAATCTTTCCCAACCAAAAGCAAACGAAATTCCTTGTATTTAATCTCAATATATTTCTCCAAATTTGATAGCAATAAGATCTTATTCCAATCTTTGATCATTTTTATCATTTATTTAGTTTATATTGACTTTTTATGAATAAAAATTCAATATAATAAAATAAATAAGTAAAAAAGGAAGAGTGGAATTATAGGCTTCTAATGCACTCATGATCATGTTTAGATACTCAAACTTAGGCCCACTAATTCAATAATCCAACATTGGCCATTTTGTGTTAAGTGCATTTTCTCAGAATCAACCAACTTGCACAAGTCATAACTCATTCAATTTTTATCATATGAAGATGTTCTAGGACTTTTTGGAAAGCCCAAGATGTCTTCTACAAGCCACTTTGGAACATATTTTACATTTGTGTAGCAACCTGCCTAAAAATTTCAGCTTTCGAGTCGCCACCTATTCTGAAGGGCGAATAGGAAACCCTTACGCAGTTAAGAGATTTAGGGTAAGCTATTATAATCAGGCTGAGGGAAGGTGTTAGGCACCCTCAGCCCTCTCCTAAAGGCTAATTGTCGCGGGCGAAAAATCGTTTTGTTCCTCTTTTTTTGTGGGATGAGACACCTGATGCCTTCTTTGGGCTCGAGTGCTCATAAAAATGATTTTTCTTTGTTTCGACCAAACTTTTTATTATTTCCAAAGGAGGAAAAGGAAAAAAGCTGCAATAACCTAAAAGTGGGGGGAGAGATCTTGGGTAAGAGGGTTGGTTATACGAAGGGAAGGTATTAGCACCCAACGTATCTATAGTACTCTATAGGTTTCTTTGCTTTGTTTTTCATTCCATATTGTTGAGAGGTTCTGTTGTGAGAAAAGAGGTGGGACCTAAGGTGTTTGTTTGATTATGCTCGCAAAGATCATCGCGATCCTCTG